>NC_045550.1:15262802-15515302 GCF_009769535.1 Thamnophis elegans
TGCTCTTTGTGGATTTAACAATATATGTGACAATAATGGGCTGCCACTGTTATATTGTTAGTACATGAATAGTCCCAATTATATATAGTTACCTTGCCCTCTATACTTTCCAGAATGTAATTTCTAGTTCCACATGTAGAGAAAGAGTGCTTGGTAAATGTCAGTTGTTGTTTTGGTTCTTTTGATAATCCAGCATAATTAGTGAATTTATAAAAATGCTTGAGATGAAGGTAAATTCAATGTACATGTCACATTTTTTTCACATTTATAGTAAATAAATCTTGATATATATTGTATCCTACTTTGTCATTTGCTTTTCTCATATCACCAGCATGAAATCTTAGAAATATAATACTTTCCCACACAGTGAAAAAGACCCAATACAGAAGCTTCTAAAAGTCTCATGGGAAAAACCAGTAGATGCCAAGAAAAAGAAAAAAGAAATGCAAGGAATTATTTTCCCAAAAGCATTAAATTTACCTAATTTTTCATACCACTGGTCATCTGAACGCATCATGGCTATTTTGTATCTATAGTGATTATTACCATGTAGCATGTAAATATAGTTTTTCAGCACACATATCATCAGTTCATGCAATATACCATGAATCATCTGTCTCTGATTACTTTCTGATAGATAAACTTTTCAGATAAACTGGTATCTGTTTCAAATGTTTTAATTATTTATTTTAAAAACCATTTAAAATATAGCTTTAAAGGCAAAGTAAAAGTATTAAAAGTATTAAAAGTATTCTTAGTTCTGCATGTGAATTGCATTTTAATTTTTTTAATATACCTAACATCTGTGAAGATGAAAAAAACCTCTCAGGAAATTTGCAGTTAATTGTATATCTAAATCGGAGTTAAACTGGACTTAAAATGGTTAATTTTGAGTCTTGAAAGAACCATTAAAGCAGAATATTTTGATACATCCCACACAATTTGACAGATTATTTTTCTTCATTAATACAAGGCTAAAGATTATTCGAGTGACTATACAGGCAACCATAGAAGCATATACATTGTAATTAGAGTTAAATATGTTTTTCAGTGGATTAAGGATTATCACTGTATTCATTATTTTAAAACCCCCAAACCTGATAAGTGTTCATTTGAAGGTGTTACAAGTCTTATAGTAAATTTCTTTTCTCTTTGGCAAGACTATTGCTTCCTATGTTTTGGGATGCATTATGTCCTTATCAATTCATACTATAACATTAAATCAGAACTGCTGGGGAAAGGTTCTTCAATTAAGCAAGATCGGAAGAAATTTATGTATAAATATCTGCCTACTTTATAGAGTGCTGCAGTTAATCAGTCCCCAAGAACAAAGAGTTTGGCTTCAGCTAGAAACAAGCCTGCCAAGCTAAGAAGCCCTGCTGGAGTAATGGCTCACTATTGACAAGATGTTTGTAGGGTGGAGGCCTTTCTCACCAACAAAGATGAAAACAAGACAGCTCAGCCTGTGGAGCAAATGCCAGTCGCTGGGCTCAGAGAAGCAGTAATTCCTCTAAAGACTCAACTGAAAAGCCAGGGGAGGATGGGGGAAAGACTACTCTTATTGATTATGTGTTCAATGAAAATCAAGACTCCTTTTGAGGGTCACTGTCATTTCCATGAGTGGTCGTCTTCCTCAAGCCCTTTTCCTTTTGGTTTCTTTGCAGAGTTATTTTTGCCAGACTTCCAGGTGGAAAGACCTGAGGTAAAAAGTGAACTGCAAATGAGCTAATCATCATTAATGCCTTGACAAAACCTGCCAGCCCAACATCCCATCTAATGGCTGACAAATGTCAGGGTGACTTGTATGCTTTTTTTGTTAATTGAATTGGTTAATTAGGTCCCAGAGGCCTGGCTGCTAATTATGAGTTGTCTCTATACCGACAGGCTGAAATGCATATACATCCAGCATGGACATTCTGATATGAAGAAAGTAATGTAAAAGAAATGGATATCCTTGTGATCAGTGGGAAACATATACGTATTCTAATTTTCTCTTTAAAAAAAAAACAATGATGGAGTTACTTTTACTTAACTCCCCACCCACCACATGTTACAATCTTCTTGATGTGATTTTAAAAAATAAGGGATAGAAAAATTCCAAATCCGTCTTTCTCTTTTTTCTAAGGGGAGCATCTGCTCAGTCAGCTCCACATTCATTAATTATCAGCCAATTAGTGAAAGAAAAAAAAGCCCTCCCGATTTGCATCTTAATTTGTTACTTAGTAAAGATGTTTTTATATATATAAAAAAGTTAAATACTCCCTCTGGTTTGCAAGCTGGAGAAAGTGAGAAAGGGGATGGCAACTTCCCACCAAGAAAAGGCAATTAATCACTATACTTTGCACTTCTATTGAGCCTTTTATCCCCAGATCTCAAAGCGCTTGGCAAAATTAATTCATTAAGCCACCTGGCACCCTGGGAGCTGGCAAAGAAGTAGTAAGTTCCTTGGGGCAAGAAGTGTCTTTGTGTGTGTGTTGTACAGCCCCAAGGACATTGCTAGCTTATTTATTAAATGAAGAAGACATTATTGGTTCCATCAATGAACTGAAGCTAATGCACAGTCAGTGACTCTCCTTACAAAAACTTGGTGAAATGGTATAGACAAACAGTGTATTGTGTGCTATGGAAACAGTTTCCCTCTTTGGGTTATGATCCATTCGATATGGATTGCTTACCTTCTATATGTTGAAATGTACAGCTGAAAGAGATCTGAAAACCTTGATCCACTCACATTTATCACTTTAGTGCAAGATCTTTTTTCTTTAAAATAAAATGTCCCTAAGGTATTGCTCCAGATGTGGGTTCCTACCAGTTCGCACCTACCGAACCGGTTAGAAGAGGTTCTACCAGTGGACCCAGAAAGCAGGCCACATCTATAGAAGAGGTTCCAAATTTTTTTGAAACCCACCACTGTATTGATCCAGGGACTATGAACAGCATGATCTTTGCCAATAGATACACAAGGGAGGCAGATCAATGCATCAGGGATCTTTTTCCCTTTTGTCCCTTTTAGGCTGGATGATTTCACTATTGACTTTTTACTTTTAAAATCATTCCTCAACAAGTATATTTCCACAATTATTTTAAAGATTTACTGTACAAGCAAAATTAAAGTCTATTTGTTGGTTGACAAAAATAATACTCCTGATTTAATAGATTAAAAAAGAGAATGTATTATCTTATTGTTTAGTTGTTTAATTTTTATGTTATTCTTTAAATGGACATTTTTGCAATTTATTTTCCTGTCACCCTTTTGCTTAATTTCTGGAAGCAGTTTAAAGTATGTATCTAACTGCTTTAAATATTATTATGTTGTGCAGTAACTTAAAATGTAAGCAATTTAAATCATACTTTAAATTAAGCTGACAATTAATCATTATTTTAATCAATCTAGTTATGTGTCATTTGGATGTGAAAAATTTGTATTGTGCACCTAAAGAATTAAACAATCTGAATTAATTAGACAGAAGCATTTGTAACTGGCAATTAAGCAATTTGTAATATAGTTCAACCAGTGAGAGATAATGTTTCTGTCCCTGAATATGATCTTGAGAGCAACAATGTGCTAAATTTATTAAGTCTCCATTACTATAAATAATGTCAGTTGGAAGCATAGACTTGTGGAGTTGCATATCAATGGTAAAACTTTTGAAGAAGAATTGATACAAAAAAGGCTTGAAAATACATATTAACGCATCATTTATTAAATTACAGATATCCAAGAGAAAATGACATTCATCTCAGCATCTTGGAAATGTCTAATAAAATAGAAACATTATTGGAATATATAATTTAATCTTGCCTAAATTTTTATAAGTACAACCCAGGAAAAAAACAAGGCCTATGTGAGATCTTATAACCCTGGTCTAATTCCTACAAGGAGGCTTTAGTTATCTCATACCAAAAACAAATCATTACACCTTTACCCATGCTTTGTTTCCTGTTTGAGAATTCTGAATAATTTCTCCAACATATGCTATCCATATGTTTTAAGAATCAGTTTTTCTACTTATATTTTTTCAGTTACTATTTTGCTCTTCTATCTTCTGGATATTTTCAGGGTTTGCTGAAGCCAACAGTATCTCAGGAACATACCCTTCATTAGAAAATACATATAGAGTATCTTTCTTGAATTTTTGAAAATGCAGATAGCTTTGTGAACTGATAAATTGTTAAAGACTCAGATGTGGCTTCCAAGTCACGGTTGGGTTTTTCATGATATAAATAATACAGGGCTTAATCAGTTCTTGTGCATAGTAACAAAGCAGTATAGAAGAATTTGGGAGATGAACTGAAATGTTCTTCATGTAAAGTCTTGATGTGCCTAAGTGAAAATAAAACTCTGATGTATCCCATGGAGATTACTCTGCATGTTGTTGCTATGCTTGTAGTATATCAGATGAGTCCCATGTTATTATTATTATGAACACACTCCGTACAATTCTGCTAGAAAACTAGATATACCATATTTTCTCTGAAAATTGAAGTTGAACATTAATGGCATAAACCATTCATGGTGGTCATAGTCAATAAATTCAGGGTGACCTGAATGTCATCAGGTTTTTCATAAGACAGTGCAACACTTCCTGGGTATCACTACATGATACTGTTTCACAGAAGAATGCTTACTCTAGCCTGATCTGATGGAATGGCAGAAACATCTAGAGTCAACGGTTTCTGCAGCTTGTTTTTCCCTTTCTATTCTATATTTATTTTTCAGCTTCTATTTTATATTCAACATCTCTGATTGTCTACCTTGGCTTTGGTTTCTTCTTTGGATTCTAGTCTCTAACCAGGAGAACAGATTTAACTTGCCATAATATTCATCAAACTCCTCTTTTGCATCATTATCTAATGCAAAGCTGGAAAATCAACATATTAAAAGAATTGCTTAAAACATTTGTTGACGTATGGTCAACAACGTATTGTTGACGTATGCATCGTCCACATGGATGCATGCAGCGCGTGCATGCGTCTTACTGTCTGGTGATGTCTCCACAAGCCTCTGAGATGCTGCAGCTGCTCGGTGGAGCGCAGGTGCTGTATGCATGGAAGTGCCAAAGACTTTAAACACAGGTAAGGAGCGTGGGCGGGTGGGTGGGCCCTCAGGAGCACCATACCAGAACGGTACCCGGTGCTCCGGGCAGGCTCCGGTATACCCATACTGGGGTGTACTGCCTGCAACCCACCACTGTTCTAAGTAGCAAATAGTACAATGTTTTAACTGAAGTGAAAAATTCTATCCATTCCAATTTGTGGAAGCCTGACATGTAGATGTGTAGTCATTTCATTTCATCTTTCACTATTGCACTTTCCCATGCTGATGGTTCTTAGGTTCCATGTTCTCACTGTAATTCTGTCTTTGCAGCTTTAGATTTCTTTTTCTGCATGGTAGAAACATCAACAACTAGACATCTGAAAGGCTTTAATCATTGGATCATAAACACTCCAAAAGATTCCGATCTCTTTCTCAATAGCATGTTGAATACCATTCAACATGGGGCACCATCTGGCACCATAAAAGTCAGTTGCTTTATCCTATTATCCATTTGTTTTCCTCGGTAAAATACAGCAGTGGGTTACAATTGCCTTCTCCTATGTAAAATATAATGATGCCTTTGCTGTTGTCACTAGAGTCATCATGTGCCTCTAGCATCTTCCTCCTACATCACTGCTGCCCTGGGATGTTTAGCTGGGCCTCTGGGGTGATCTTTATGCCTTAGGTGAATCTGATGGGAGTACATATTCTTGGCATACAGTCCTGGCATTGTTCATACATCCATATCAGGAAGATACACCATCCCCGCATGTTTCTGCATAACAGGATTTTGGAGATAATCATATACATTTTTAATAATTGGAATAGCAATAGCATTTACTGTAGACTTATATACCATTTCACACTGCTTTACAGCCATCTAAGAAGTTTACAGATTCAACATATTGCCCCCAACAATCTGAGTCAACATTTTACCGACCTCAGAAGGATGGAAAGCTAAATCAACCTTGAACCGGTGAGATTCGTGCTGCCATATTGCTGGCAGCTAGCAGTCAGCAGAAGACAAGCAAGAAAGATAAAATTACATAGTTCCCTTCACGTGCTCTGCAAATATGTTTTATTTGTTCCAATAATTAAATAGTTAATCATGTTCAAAGAGGGCAAATTGACTCCTTGCCATACTAACCATAGAAACATAAAATTACAAAAGATGTGCAAAGCTGTAGTAAGCTGAGGGTGCTTCTATTTATGCTTATTTAATAAAACTATGCCAAATAAATAGGCCATAGTTGGGAAAGGATCTGTGGATGGGCGAATGAGTCCTAAATGACAAAGTGTTAAAGAATCCATGAATCATTTTCTGCTTCTCTCACCCAAAAAGTTTTAATCTTTTCTCTTCTGTACACATTGATTTTATGCACATTGACATGCCACCTGCTGAGGATTCTTTCGTTATTGATAACCAATGCCATCCTTTCTAAGTTCAGAAACAGAGAGTCAGCTTTCATGTTTGTAAACATTATTGATCTGCATAAATAAGCTCACTGTTAGAATGCGGGATTAAACAAGGACAGATAGAACACTGCAAGATTAAATCCGGAAACAGTTAATTAAAAGCTGAGCAATAAACCCAGATAAAACTAGCCACCAATTAATGCAAATATCTGTATATATTGAACAAGATTTCTGCCCACTTCAATTTTTTCTTTCTGCCCCCATTTTTCATGCATATCCTTCCAATTCATCCCAGGTACTGAATTTTAACAAGAAGCAAGATTCTGTGATTTTAAAGACTAATGCTTTATTTAAAAAAAATATTTGTGCAAGAATTTTACATAGCTTAGTGAAATTCCTTATGGTGCTATGTGCGTTTTGAGTTCCTGAAAAGTGAGATATAAATTTAATAAGCAAAAAAATGGATATCATTCTTTGCAAATAGACATCATGTCTCAGAACACTACTACTTTGTCAACATTGGCAATTTATAGTTGAATCTTCCACCAGTATTTAAGATGCAGACACCAGGAATGTAGTGGCTAAGAATTGACACTGATTGATGACTCATAATCAATTACTATTTATAGTAAATGGCAATTTGGAAATTTACAAACATTATATATGACTTGTATTTTCTCCTACTGATCCATTTTTAAAGGTAAAATATAAAATAATGGGATAAAAAAAATTCTGGATATCTGATATATAAATACTGTTCCTTAGCCCATACTGAATAATGATAACATACTTTCTTAAGGCCCACACACAAAGCATGAAGCTAATAAATGCAATCCAAGATTATTTAGAAATGAAATATCTTTAGTAGAGTCAATTTGGTGTAGTAGTTAAGGCTGTAGAACATTGTGAATTCTAGATAGACCTTAGGCTCAAAGTAGCTACATATATGAACTTGGGCCAATCTCTCTGTCTCAGTCCTAAGAAGCAGGTATGACACATTTTATTCTGCATATTTATTTACAAGTCACCCCAACTGGTGCAGATTCTTAAAAGTAAGAAGAAAGAGAACAGTGGTTCCAACACATGGAAACATGCCCTAAAATGACATAGACGTCTACTTTATTCATCACATTTATTCCAAGAGCAACATCACAGGCTCTAAGAATTAGACAAACAAAATTAAATACACCATTACACCAGAGGTAGGTTGCTCCCGGTTTTACCACCGGTTCCCTTCATGCATGCTTTGCGCAGCACAATTTACAGTGAACTGTGCACACACATGCACTACTAAACAACATGCTGGCAATGGCTATGGTGACCAGGTAACTGGTTCAGGGCATGGCCAGCCTGGGTTGCTGCAGGTTTTGCAACCCAGGCCAAAATACCAGCACCAGTTCGGCCGAACTATAGCAATCTACTTCTGCATCACATGTTCTTTCTCTAATGTGATATATGCCATTATTTGCCAGTAATGATCTCCACTAGATTCTATTTTTGTAAATAGAGTAAACTTTGTCCAAAATTATTAATGGACACAAATTAGAAAAATGGCTCTCAACAAGGACAAAGTACTCTTAGATTCTCCTGAGAGGCTGAAATGACCTATAGATCTCAAAGTAATAATAAAGAGGTTACAGGATGATTAAGCAAGAGACTGATATTCTACGTAACCTATATCAAAGATCTCAAAAGTTCAACAAATACTACGGACTTTTTAGGATAGTACAATTGTTCTTTGAGAAAATATTTGTTATTTGTCTGAAATGTAAAACCTGCATCTGCCCAATCACCTTCCCTGTAAATCCTACATGTCTAGCAATTCAATGCATCTGATGAAGTAGACTCCTATTCATTAAAATGTTTTAGTAAGAAAAGGTGTTTCTGGACTTCTTCTGATTTTTAACAAGTATTTATTAATCCGGAAATATTTTTCTTGCAATTTTTCTTAAACACTTGTCTCTTTTCCAGATTATTTGCAAATAATTTCCATCTCTAATTATTTTACCTGTAAATTAATCCCAGGAAATTCCTTAAATTACTTGCCATTCAATCATTTCTTCTCAATTAACATTTCTTTTCGGATCCCACTAGATTAACTGGTTTCTCAGATTTCCCCTTTTGCTTCTGCCCTGTTATTCAAATATCTTTTTCCCTTTATCTCACTATACCAGTTTTTCAGGCTGCACAATGCACATATAGCTATGAGTTTTCAGAGGAAACAAAAAGAGGAACTGATGCTATATGGCCTTTTCCTTTTTCATTTCAAATAAGCAGAAGTCAGCCACAATTTAAAAGGGACAGCTTGTCTATTCAGCAGGCTTCATTTGGATAAATTAGTCTTCTTTTTTTATTCTCCTTTTCCACACCTTCTACACATTTCTCTTAAAATGCCACAGTAGCCAGGAAAGATAAGTATTATCTATCAGTTCTTTAGAACTAATGTGTTTGTTTACACATGGTTCAAAACATGAATCTTTGATTTAATATTGTGTGTGTATATATATACACACATAAATACACACACACAGAGGGTTAACTCACTATGTTTGAGGCATATCCTATGATAATATTAACTCATCTTAGACAATATGACAATATGTTTTATTGGATATGCCAATGGATTAGTTTCATCAGACTCAGTAAGCATTTTCTGGGTTCATCTTGTCCAGAAAGATTGGGATTGACAAGAAAGAGTATCTGAAACACCTAACTTTTGAGCAAAAGAGTAACAAAACATAGGCATTAATCAAGTTATCATTGCAACTAAGGAAGTCTGAGAGAAAGGGAGTGTTGGTAAAATTGTGCTTTATAAATAGAGAACACTGAGCTCAGCTATTCCATCTGGTGTCCAGGCTAAATGATAAGTTATATCAAGCTACTCCCATGAGAGATTCCCTTTACAACATCATCTCTCCCACAGGATGAAAACATATCCATTGAACAGCCCTGGAAATTAAATGCTTGTCACTCTCTTTCTCTGTGCACCAGCATTCACATAATACATCTTTTGTTTTCCCATTCTGAATAGAAATTTTCATTGGCCATAAAATAATAGGTGGGAAGTTTGTTAAATGTCACCACTTTACAGCATAAAAATATGAGCTGATACACACGCCATGTCATCACCACAGGCATCCCATTCCTGCTTAGATGGCAAAGAATATGATTATTTGTTTATGTATTAAGCAGGTCCACATAATTTCAGTTGCTTGCAATTGCTTATGTCACAAACATACACAAATATGAAAATTAATAGTTTTATGTTATAGTTGGATTATCTACCCCATGGATTTAAAAACAAATAGATAATGAAATAATTTATCCCAAACAAAATATAGGATTGTGATGGTAACTAGGGTATAATTCAGAGATGGTATTCTGCTAGTTCACGCTGGTTTGGGCGAACCGGTAGTGGTGGCGGCGCGAAACTTCACCCACTCAGACGTCATCATGGACCTTCTGTGCATGCCCAGATAAGCACATGTGCTCCTGCTACTGAACTGGTAGTGAAGAAAAGAGGATACCATTACTGGTATAATTGTAATCAAATTTATGAAATTTATATGCCACCCAACTCCCAATACTCTGGTAGTTGATACTGTATATGATTACATCTGTACATGTAACATGTATACACACACTACAATAACAATCAAAAAGGCAATCATACTGAAAGTCAGAAGAACATGCCTCCTTGGTTAAAAGAAAAAGAAATTGTATCTTACAATTCCTCTTTCTTATAGCCATTCTTGATACTTATATCAAGAATGGCTATATCAAGAATGGCTTATATGGTGACTGTATGGATGATATGTAGCTTATTGGAGATTTCTTGTTGAATGCATCGCATGTTAGCTTAAATTGTACTTCAGCATTGTTCATTGTTCTAAAAATTGGATTTTTTTTTGCTATTCTTCCTCCCCTGCTCAAGATATTGGTAACAAATGAAAATACAAATTGTGTAATCACAACCTACTTAAAAATTACTGTGTTTTGGCCCTCAAGACTCATAAGTGAGAGACATAGTAAAAGAGAACAATCTTGGAGTTGAAGTCACATCTGCAGTTGCATTTATTAGTTATATCTCAGATTATACGAGTTGAAGCGTTTTACCTGTACTCTCACAATTCGAAATGAATTCACATGTGTGCATGACATGCAGCGCAGAAGGTCACATAAAAGCAGCATTTCAGAAGGTGCACAAGGTAAGCAGCTTCAAGAATAAATGACTGTAACAAACAATGGAATGCATGTCCATTACTTATACACACACAGATGTTACAAACCAAAAAATATCTCTGTGTATCTTTGTTGATTAAATATTACCAGATGTCCATTGGAAAGATACATTTAAGAGTGCTGACATGAAGGCTCTTGAAAGAGTTAGTATAATATTAGGTAAATGTTTTCCCCACAGTATTTTTCTCTTAGCTTTGCTTGCTTTACCCCCACCCAAAACTTTACAGATGTTAGAACAATAAATTCAATGAATAGTTTCCCACAGTAGAATGCCTGCATGCCAAGGAATGCAGAAGTGATTTCTGGCCAGTTTCTGACACTGATCTACAACTGTGCTGCTTATATTCCATTGCTCTTGTATCAAGTCTTCAACTGCTCCCTGCCAAGAATTAAGTGCTTGTTCTATAAACCTGGTATAGATTATCACTTAGCAGTATAGATGTATCTAATAGAATTAAATACTTTGGCTCTCGACCAACAACAGATGTGCTACATATAATGCAATAATAATGAATCTGAAAGCACCGAAGTATGTCAAGGGATTGTTGCACACAAGATCATATTTCTGCTGTTGCCCAGTCAAATTCTTTTAAAGGACTGATCTGCAAGTTAATTGTTTGTTTTAAAAAAATCACGCATAACAGCTAATGTAGAGTATAGTTTTTAGTTCTGGGACTAGAATCCATTTGCATTTATATGGATTTTTGATTCAGGGGCCTTTTCTCTTATTAATTTCATTTTCAATAGTTTACTTATGTAACTAAATTCATAATAACAATATTTAACATAGGATAATTATTACAGTATTTGTTTATTTTTTGGGAGTTTTCTTCATCTCGCCTTCTATTGTAAAAAAATATATCCCAAAATGGGATAGAATATTAAGTTTTATTAATAATACTAGAATAACATAAGCATTATGCAATATAAATGTCCAGTATTAACAATAGAAATAGATGTTATTACAGGAATCATACGGTATAGAATATAAACAAAAATCTAACCTAAAGACCACATATAGCTTGTCTTTATGTCAGTTGTACCCTGATGTGATCGAAAAGTATAAACATATTTCATTGTAAATAATTGTTTTAAAAGAGTCAGGGATTTTATGACCAATGGATGTTTTAAAGTCAGTCACTGATCACGATATTTGTTTGCTCTAGCTGAGATGACAAATACTTTTAGCAAAGCACTGGATTTCTTTGCCCTAAAAATATTATTTTTAGGAGAAATGGATCATCTTGATTCCTTGTTATCAGGAGGATTCTTGATTGTCACAGTCTTTGGCAGAGTATTGGAAAGAATTCACAAGAAGTCATTTCAAGATGGTTGAGAATTTGGTTGGATCAAAATTGATAAGCAGTTAACCCACACTTGTATTTTCTAGATTGACATGTAGTTTGGAACACAATTGTATTTTAATTTTAAAATGTCCTAAATTTAGGAATTAAACTCTGGCATTAAATTATATGGTTATGACAGCCTACATCAGCATTCACATTTTTTGTGGTTGAGTACACTAATTGTATCAGTGGTCCTTTGTTGTTATAGACCTAACTGATGTATCTGAACATCAAAATTTATATTTTATTTATTTAAAATATGTTTTCATCATTTTCAGGTGAAAATGGTTCACTCATAATTCCTAGATAAGCATCTAAAAAAAAAAGATCAATATAGTCTGAAGGGACAGGAAAAGAGAGGCAGAAGTAAACTTGACTAGAAATCTATAACAACCAGCTGAAATAGAAAAAAAATCCTTCCTTGCAGTGTCACAACAGATTAATTCAAGGTACAACCCTAAGAAATTTGAACAGTTAAAAAAAGATTAAAGTTCCAACACAAGAATTCTAATGGGTATCCTTATTTCAAATGAGAACTATATAAAGGTAATCTAGGGAAACAAAATTCTTATCCTTCCCATCTTCCTTCCATTTTGGCTGGAAGCTTGCCTGTTTTGTGAACTAGGAGGAGTTTGCAACTGTTTGTTGTTTTGATAAATGGTGACCCCTATCAGTGTGAAAAGCATTTCCATAGATACAAATATAGAAGAAATCAAATGTTGGTGGGGTCTCAATCAGATTGTTAAGAGTCTCTGCATTCCATCTGTTCTTATGCTGCATTTTACTGGAACAATTTTTGACAGATGATACTTGATGTATAGAGGTATATCATGGAGCCACTTTTCTATGTGAGCTGATAGTGGTCCTTGTTATACTTCTCACTGTAATAGAATAGTTTGTATCAGAGACCTTATGAGTTTTACAAGAGTTTTTTTTTACTTTTATAGTTTATAAATGATGAGACATTGGTGTTAGGTTCTGTTTAAAAATAGAAAACCTTTATATGACTAAAAGATTTATTTTCAGTATATAGGCACACATTATTCATGTTCTAGATTGAGATTATTAATTAAGACAATCAAGAAGCCAAAATGATGCTGCACGTTCAATATAAAAGTCAAGTAAAAAAATTAAGTCCAGATTATTATGTGGTCAGGGTTTGCATCAGCCAGCTCATTATTACCAGCAGATTGCAACCATAATGCCAAACAATTTAATTATTTTACAAAATATTTTTTGAACTAACGAATAAATCTAAAGCTGCTGAAGGATAGACCTGAAGGGTAATTTTAGCCAATGAATTATTCACTGAGCACTATTAAAAATGAAAAGGATGGGGGAGGCAACTGGCATAGGAGAACAAGAAAGGGCTCTAGACAATTGTCTATATTGCTCTAAATCATCTGAGCAGAAAAATTCAGTGAGAAAATGACATAGCTGGAGAGTGACAATTGATTCAAACTAATTGGAAGTTAAATTAAATGATAATTAGCATTAATCAATAGTGAGGTTGGTATGCCTGTACATCCTTCCTTTAGGCAATTCACCTCCAATCCCCAGTGCACTGATAAGGCTGGTGATCTATGAGACCTCTGTGCGCCCCTGCTATCAATAAAGAAGCAGGTCCCTGCAGCATTGACCAGGGGGGAGGTGGGTAAAGAAAAGATCATTTGAATGTGGAGCAGCTCTGCCATCAAGAGAGGTGGCCGCTGTGCTCCTCCTGCAGTTAATTGCAGCCTCATCAAAGGACAGGGGTCCTCAAATGGCAGAGGATGGTAGCAGTATCTCAATGTCTACCTGCTTTCAAAGAGGACATCATAAGGATTCTTAGCTCAGCATATTATTCTGCTTTTTGTTCAGAGTCTTAGTTTCATGTATTTCTTTCTGTTCCTTTTTTCAATGTGTGTGGTGATATTATCGTATTAGATCTATTTTGAAAGCACCACAAAAACATAAGAAGAAAAGAACCCTGGGGATTGGGCTAAAGGCCAATATACTTCTCTGGTCACAATAGGTAGCCAGGTGTTTATGGCAAAGCCATGGGCAAGACATCTCACTCTGTAACAGTGCTAAAGAACTGAGGAGGCCAGATTGAAAATACAAGTGGGAATTTTGCAGAGTAATTGATCAACCCAATGCAACTAAATAAATACTACATACATATGCACATACAAACCACATGTAGACTTAATATCATGTAAGCCATTTTAGTATGGCATTTATTATTAAATATAATACATAAATTAAAGTAACATTTCAACAATATAATTAAAGAACAAAAGGAAGAAGAAACAAAATACTGCTTTCTGAAGAAAATGGTTTCATTCACTATCAGCAAAAAGATCAACTGGACTCTCATCCCCCAGATCTATAATAAATATACAGTAATACTAGAACAAATTCACAGAATCCATAAAATCCATAAAATAAAACAGAATCTATATTATAACTAGCTTTATTGATCTTAACATTATCCGTATTTCTTAGATTTCATTTTGGTTGTTGCTGGGGTTGGGACCCTGCCATTACCTTGTTTTCAGCCAACCTCAGAATAGGAAACATAAATATCTGAAAACAGGATGGGCACTATCTTTCCTCTTATGGAGATCCACCTCTGAGATGAAGCACATACTTCTTATATGCTCCTGAGCATTTTTTTTAGAGGGAAGAGGTGCTTCTGTTCTACCTGGAGGAATAGTTCAGTCAACTGATCCTTTGCATAAAAAGGTCATGAATTCTAGCATCATTGTACAGTGAAAAAGAAAAGATTCAAGCTAGTGCTTCATTCTTCAGATTGTATCTCACAAAATATGATACCGGAGCTATGTTCAAACTCTTCATCTCAATTGTCTGGGAGAATCTAAAGAAATATTCTTATCTAAGGACTAGCCAACAGAAGCTATGTAACTATTATGACTGAATAAAGCTAATAGATATCAACTAAATTGCTTTAATCCAACAATGGTTTATTTAGTGGCTATAACACTAACCTGCGGATCAGGTTATTTGCATTTTCTACTACCATTAAAGTGGTCTTTATCTCAAGCAAAAGTAAAATATTGTACAATTATCTTTTCAATATTTTAAAATAAAGGGAAATTTTCAACAGATATTTCTACACAGCTTCCATGGCCTCAGAATTTGACTCCACAAATTGGATGTTGGCACTTGATTTACCCATTGATGTTGTTAACTTATAAAGGAATCCAACTGCTCATTCCTTGCTGCTATTTGAAAGCTAACATTAAATGCTCCCATGCCAAAGAATGGTTCTGCCTGCTTTCCTGCTGACTCTGTATTTAAGAAAGCTCAAGTCGCTGTTTGTAGCTATTAATAGTTGAACATGTAACCGGATTATTGGGCAAAATACAAATAGCATGCTGCTTGTTCTTTGAATAGAAGACCTTTTGATGCACCAGTTGCAGCCCTTAAACTTCTGTGTGTCTGTCTTTCTGGATCAGCCACCCTCCACCTGCACCTCCAACTCCGTCTCATCAACATACTCCTTGTTCAGTCTCACAGAGATTATTTATTCCTTGGCACTGAAACCTTTTCTCCTAAGAATTAACATTTGGATCTTGTTTACTGACTAGCAGAGTGCCAGGTATACAGCTGGGTGTCATTGCGCAATCTATTTCAATGGGCGAAGTCAAAGATAAATTGAAAAATGAGTAGGATCAAACAATGAGACTTATGTGATCATTGTTGGAAAACCTTGTACCAGTAATTTGTTGGGCTTTGACAAAGAACAGGATGGAAATTACTGGAATGATGGGAAAGGTAAATCATCTCTCAGTTTCATACCTTCCTTCCTTCCTTCCTTCCTTTCTTTCTTTTTTTCTTTCTTCCTCTCTCTCTCTCCCTCTCTTTCTTTCTTTCTAGGTTGAAAGTTAAAGATGTGGAAAAGAGAGAGGGGGAGAGAGAGTTGCTCTCTCTCTTTCCCCCATTCTCCCTCTCCCTCTCTCCCCCTCTCTCTAGATTGAAAGTTAAAGATGTGCAAAAGAGAGAGGGAGGGAGGGAGGGAGAGAGAGAGAGAGAGAGAGAGAGAGAGAGAGAGAGAGAGAGAGAGAGAGAGAGTTGTGTTCTCTCTCGCCTCCTGTCTCCTTCCCCCTCTGTCTCTTGGTTGAAAGTTATTCACAGGTCAATCAATTGACAGGTTAAAATCCATCTTTCTACCCATCCACTCCTGAACAGGGAAAGTGGGTATCTAAATCTTTATTGCTATTTTTATGCAACTTCACGCAGAGAGGGATTTGAAAATGAAATACATTTCCTGCTGGAGATCATGGGATGTGAGCACAAGCAAACATATAGCCTTTGGCTTGGCTCAGCTTTATATAATCACTTATGTTCCAACAACAAGCAGCTCTTATTGGCCATGGTTTCCCAGCACCTGCAGTTAGAAGAGCTCTAGGCAAGTCCAGCACTTCATTCAGATGTCCCTTATTACAGCCATACCGATTCCTTGTAGCCACAGGAAATCTGATGCTTAGCCCATATGTTTTTAAAATTAAAAAATTAGACAAGAAACAGTGTTTCAAAAAGAAAGAGGATAAAGAATACATTAAGGTATTCTGGAAAAATATTGTATAGCACATCTTCCTAGTTTTACAAAAGGAAGTCAATTAACAAATATTTAAAAAAAGAAATGCATGCAAACATGTATCAGTATACTGGTCATTAAAGATTGTTTTTAAGTTTCTTTCTTAAACTTAATGAAAAAAGAGAAAGGAAGAAGTAAGTAAAAAGGGATGAAAAATTATTGGCTAGCAGCATATTAGGAAAGGCCTTCAGGAAAGCTGTTAAAACCTGGCTATTCCGGCAGGCCTGGGGCTGTTGACTTCATTGTTGAGATCCAGCCCCGATTAGAACGAATGCATGTGTTGTGATTTTAAATCTGCCCTTTTCTTATTTTTTTCTTCCTCTACTTCTTTTTTGTAAGCCGCCCGGAGTCCTTCGGGATTGGGCGGCATATAAATTTTAATAATAAATAAATAAATAAATAATAAATAAATAAATATTAGAAATACTTCCCAAAATTTGGTGTAGAAGCATTTTTACAGTTTTTTGTATTTACTTTATAATGCTGTTACTATTGTCCCCAGCTAAAGCTAATATACATATATGAGATGCTAGATAAGGACAGGATGTATTTTCTAATTTTAAAAAGTGCTCAATTAAATCTTTTCTAGATTATAATACTTTATGCCATTTGCAAATTGTCTCAGACGGCTACTACAAAATTTCCTGCAATTAAGAAGTAATGCTACTTCCATTAGAAAACTATCAAACTTGATTATTTAAACCTGATTCTCTTTTAACTCCCATTTTATCTGTGAGAGTGTGGGTTGATTGCTATTGTTCATATGCTCCCTGTTTTTGCATACATGGTAAAACCTGGTAAGCCCTTCTTTAAATTACCTGGAACTTTTGGGGTCTAAACTCGATATAGTTGACAAAGTTATGGGGAGTTTGCTGGTGTCATGATGGACTCTGAGAGGAGGAGATTGATGAAAAACAGCCACAGTCAGTTCTGTCAGACAATGAACAGCCAACTCAAGTATCACCAGATAGACTGCTGTCTGAATAGGTAAAGGAAGTAGGATAGGCCAGTAATCAGCAGACATGGCTGCCATAGCAATAAAGATGAAGTTATTGCCACCAACCACACAAGAGCTCAGACTGTCAGTAGATCAAAAGTGCTATGTGAGATTGAGACCATTACCCATAAACTGTATGTGCCTTGAACCCAAACCATCCTTTGGACTCCGCCTATCTACTCTCCTACATACCACTTTGATTTGGAATTTTTATAAGCTAAACTTTGGGATAATTTGTCTCCACAATGCAAAGGGCTGCATGTTCTTGCAAGCTTCATTTAGTAAAGAGAGGGAAAAAACCCATTTCTTTGCATATTTGCGTGTATGCTTGACCTGGGACAGGACAGCTGATATGCCTTCGGAAAAGCTGGACTTTTCTAGGCAAACTATCACTGTTGCCTCTCACCGGACCAGAGAAAAGATAAAAAGGGGCCATAAAGAGTAGGGGAAAATCCTCCCAACTCTACCTACAGTACAATAGTGCTTATCCCAATTGTTTTTAGTAATTTTGATCCAACAAAATAGCACATGGCAAGATTTAGAAAAATTCTCCTGCCTTATCCATTGAATTATTGGTGATCACGTGTTATCAACACAGAAGCATGAGTCAGTGCTATTATGGAAATACAGATTACTAAGCGTTTGGTCTTGTTATGCAAATAACATGAAAGACTTGGGGTAATTAAAGTATGATACTTCATGGTTAGACATCACGTGACAAAAAAAGCAAGTGAGTTATCAATCTCTTAAGCAGGCCAGATCAGATGAATTAATTCTAATGTAAGGCTACATTTACAGAATCTTGCAAGTCTGGAAGTACAAATCTCCCACTCTTTCTTTTTACTATCTGATTAGTTAGGGCAAATTCTTTCCAAGTTTCTTTCTCTGCCTAGTAATCTGTTGCAGGATTCTTCTTTGGCTGCCTGATTGTTCACATCTCTTCCTCTTTCTTTCTCTCCCATCTTCCAAGATCATGCTCACATTCTATGACACATGTTTAATACCAGGTAGCTCCAAATGCATCTGGCATTAGATTTTCATGTAATTTATTACTTTGATTTAAAAAGTTTTTTTTAAAAAATTGTGCTGTACCATGGGTTTGTCGGGACATGATATGATATTTGATAAATATATCACTTGGAAGATGTGGGGAATGATGATTTTGATCAGGGAATTCTATGGTTTTTAATGTGAAGGATAGGGGATGGCAGCTTCAGTCTTCATTCTTGGGCCTTCGTTTTGTACTATTGGAGTGAATGGAACAGAACAATACTACAAAGAACATCAGAAAGGTCAGCTAGATAAGATGAATAATCAGTTAGTTCTCTGAAGAGAAAGTTCATGTTGAAAAATACCCCCAACTATGCTTAGCAAGATCTCAAACGTCTTTTTAAGAGCTTCTAGTGCAAAAAGAATGAGTTTCCTATGACAGGCATACGTTTCCTTTTTCAGAGGTGGACCAATACCGGTTGTTTTCACTGTTGGAATTTGATTGTTGTGAGTCTGTGATTTTTTTTTGTTTAAAATAAAATATAAAATCCCATGATACATCCCGCAATGCACCTCCAGGGCTGGTGTTTAAAGCTTTGTTTAGACACTCTAAATTTGCCTTGTCTTGGACAGGTGTTGGAGTGTCTCTGTCAAAGAATTTGGTGAACATCTTTTCTTCTTTCTGATAAAAGAGAATATGATAGTTTTCTTTTTTGTAGAGTGATCTAAGATCTTTTTTTTTATACACATACAGAGGTACTGTTCTAAATGAGAGGAAGGATTGTTTGTTTTTTCTGTTTAAGTGTAGGATTTAGTATTTGGTTATTTGGACTCAAAAAATCTGCTGCAACTGAATATATTACCAATGTCCATAAATCATTATTCTCAAAATTCATGGTACCTAATTTTAAGATGCTATAAACATCAACGTGATTTGTACAAAATCTTAGTAGGACGGGGTAGCAAGAACATTAACACAATGGTTACGTTAATGTCTAGAAATAAATGACATGGATTTCTGCATATAGATCTCTTTGTACAACTTCCTGTCCTTATCTATTTTCCATTTTTGGAAAATAATTTATTACTATATCATATTCAAATGAAGATATGCAGGCAGTTACTGACCATTATTGGCTCCTCACTTTTAAACAAAGCTGCACATAATACTTACTACTTTTCTAACAAATGAATATATTTAAATACAAAAGTATATAGGAAAAGTAGGCTTTGTAAAAGCATCTTTCTATGTAGAAGCCTACTTTCACTAAGTTTAACATTTTGTCTACTACTCTTATTTCTGCATCAGTTTTTTGAAAATAAGTTGAAAACCTGACTTTTTTCTAAAGCTAATATTTCTAATACCAGTCGCAAAATTGTGTATGGAATTTTTCCTAATATATAAATTTCTGCAACCAATTTTCCCCAATGTAATGTAGTTTTACAAGGTTTTTACATACATCCATACATCCATTAGAGATGATATGTTGCCGGTTCGCACTGGTTCGGGCAAACAAATAGTTGCAGCGGCATGAGACTCAGCCCTTCCCACGGACCTTGTGCGCATGCCTGCACTCCCACTACCAAACCGATAGTGAAGAGAATAGAGTACCATTACTGACATACACACATTGTTTTGTGCCTTTTTAGTAGGGATTTCTTGACTGAATTACATGGAGTTCTAAAAAAATTAAAGAATAATGATATACAATACTTAAAATTAAATTCAAAAATTTAATTTGATTTGATAGCTATGTTTATATCTCAATTGGAGCAATTGTATTGTAACATGTTAATGACAGGATGTCTTTGGGCCATCATTATATCTTACTTCAATCTATGCTAGACTGGACAAAATTGGAGAAATCTTTCATTCAATTTCCACATATACAGATTTGATGGGAAAATTCAAAAGACATTTGTACAGACTAGTATAAGCAACAATACAACAATGCATTAAATCATTAGCATGTTTCAGAAAGTTCAGTGTCAGTGCCTCATAGTCTTTTCTTAATATTGTATCTACTTTCCTACAACTTTATGTCTACATAAATAATTTTTACTTTAGATGCGTTTGTGGGGCAGTGTTGAGAAAAAAAATGTGATAGCAGATTCTGTTCTGGGCTACCAGCTGAAGCAAAGCTTATTGTTGTGGTATCATAATTCTGCTCTCATGGACATTTATAGACAATGCTTCTTAGTTTCATATCTACAAACCTAAACTGAAACCATCTTTTTGAGGCCTATAACAATAATCATTTTATTTATTTATTTATTTATTTATTTATTTATTTATTTATCAACAAGCTCAAGGAAACAAGTAGTATAGATATAGACATGGACAAATGAAAAAAAATGGCACAAATAAATGATATAAATAAGCAAAACATAGCCATAAACATATAAAAGAGTACATGTAAATAGGGACAGTAGGACAGAGACAATAGACACATTGGTGCGCTTATGCACGCCCCTTAGGAACCTCTTAAGAAATGCATAAGAAATGCCCATGGTAGGCAGTTTAAGGTAAATAGTATTGGGGTTAGAGAAACTAACAACAGGATCAGGTATGGTGTTCCACACATTTACTATTGTATTGCTGAAATCATTTTTCCTGCAATCAAGATTAGAACGGATTACATTTAGTTTGTATCTATTGATAGACCTTGTGTTATTGCAGTTGAAGTAAAAGTAGTCATTAACAGGTAGGACGTTATGGCAGATAATCTTGTGCACTAAGCTTAGGTTGGAATGTAGATGGCGTAGTTACTATTCTATGACTTTAATAAAATCAACACTATAATCCCAAAATTTCAATACACAATTAAACAGTTATAGAACTTGTAAATGTACTGCATGCTCTGAGAATGCTGCATTACTTGGAACAAGCCTCCTGCAATAATCAAAAACAGTCTTCCCTTACGTGGCACCTTCCAGAAAGTTCAGGGGGTTTCATGCATTACTTGGAGAAAAAAAAGGTCTTATAGCTCAAGAACTCATTTACATCTGGATGTAGTTTGTACAAGTTTTATGAATTACAAGGACTTTTGGCACAGAATCACAAAAATACACATTAGGATAGGGGGAAGGAGTCCATTTACCATCATATTGCAATCTTTTGATGAGGAATGATATCAAAGAAATGTTTATCCAAGTATTTTGTACTATCATTTATTTTATTAATTTAATTTAATTTATCAATAAGTACAAAGAAACGAATAGGAAAAAGACATGAAAAAATGGCACAAATAGATGGATAAAAATAAGCAAAACATAGCCATAAACACATAAAAAGACTACATATAAATTGGACAGTAGAACAGGGATGGTAGGTTTTGAATCTTGAGGCACAATAACTGAGGAGACCGGTCAACGATAACTTGAACGTTTATTGAACAGATTGTAACAAGCAAAAAGACAAGCAACCCCCATCTAACAGCTATTTATACTTGTAGCTGTCAGACAGGGAACCAATGAGAAGCCCAGGTTTCTCCCGCCGGCCGGCCGGTGCGTCCTAGCCAATCAGAGATGACTTACACAGCGTCATCTGCTGGTCAGGACACAAAAGTAGACATGCTGGTGTGTGTCAGCCTCTGCTTCGCTGCTGCTTTTCGGCTGCCATTGAAACGGAGTAGGGGGGCATGGTATTTGGGAGGGGGATCATTATGTACTGGAGGATTGTTATTAGGAGTTTTCTGACCATCTCTCTGCGCATGTGGAAGAAGGGAGTTTCCCGCCAAGGCCAACTGCCCAGCATTCCAACCTGATGATGATTTTTGAAGACATCCTCCACCTGATGGTTGGGTGAATTATGATTGGACTATGAACTGGGGTGCCAAGGGGAGGGGATTGAATCATACATGATATCTATTGCTTTCACGCCTTTTTACTCAGACTCAGGTTTGCTTTGCTTCTCATAGTTTGTAATCAGTAAAAGTACACTTAATTCTGAAACAGGGAGTTGAGTGGTTTCTTTCTTGATTATTAAATAAAGAGGCACCTGACAGTGTGCTTATGCACACCCCCTTATGGACCTCTTAAGAAATGAGTACAGTCTACGGTAGACAGCTTAAGGTAAAAGATATCGGGGTTAGAAGAACTAACAATGGGACTGGATATGGAGTTCCACATATTTACTATTCTATTGCTGAAATCATTTTTCCTGCAATCAAGATTAGAACGGATTACATTTAGTTTGTATCTATTGATAGACCTTGTGTTATTGCAGTTGAAGTAAAAGTAGTCATTAACAGGTAGGACGTTATGGCAGATAATCTTGTGCACTAAGCTTAGGTCGGAATGTAGATGGCGTAGTTCAAGGTTATCAGGGCCTAAAATTTCAAGCCTGGTGGTATAAGGAATTTTATGGTTCCTCCTTCTTCCAAGATTTCCCCCATTCTATCTGCTTCAATGAGATGGAGGTAGCCTTTTACTGAAGAAATTACTCTATACCAGTGGCTTTTGATTCAACCTAATGAATCTGGAAGTTTGGACTTATAAACAGATATTTATTTATCATATTTAGAAACTGCCCATCTCCACCATAAAGATGTTATTGCTTTCTACTAGGGATTTAGAATTACATTCTTTACTAATAAACATTTGCAACACTCTAGAAAAAATAATTTTTCATATCCAGTTAACTGCTTTAGTCAGCAAGTTAATTTGAAAAAATAAGTGTTAATATTTTACAGCATACTTGTGCCTCCTTCCTAGAGCATCAGTAGTAAGAACGCAAAGGAAATCTCATGTGACAATGTGACTTGTTTGTAATTGTGACAAGTCAGAATCCACCTATTCCAGATCTATGAGCAATGAATTGAAAACATCTGGTGAGTTACTTATATCTACTCAATTAATGCAAGATAAATTGTGATTTGATTTCTAAGCAACTATCAAGACAAATTACTGCTAGTTTACAGAGAATAAGCTATTATGTTGGCAATTTATATTATCTTGTGATCATGTAGATTAAGAAAGTATGGTAGATTACCTCACACACATCATTTGTAGAATAGCTGGAGCCCTGGTGAGTGCTCTTTGACCTAAAACTTGTGAGTTTTAAGTCAAAGCATTGCTGCAGAGATCAGGAAGGGGTGGAAGACACCATGGGAGTGGCTGGAGCTGATGCAACCTCCTTGACTGATTGGAAGCTGCAGAGTTGTTGGTAAAGAGGAAAGAAAAAGGAATGGAACTTTGGGCTGGTGTAATATGGTGGGGAACTGTGAAGTCAAGGAGTCAGAGCAACTTTGAGAAGATTGGTGAAAAAGCAAAGCCTAGTGTTGTGCTATGGGGGGGGGGCTTGGTTGCTTACCTGCTTCATTTCCCTGAAACTTGGGTGGGAGCACATAGGTTTGGTATCCCTTGGGGTGCTATTGATCTGAGAATAAGGAGCTGGAGTTGATTCCTGAATAGGTGGAATAGGAATTTGGGGTGATGCTAAGAATGCCAGACTGAATGCCAAACACTTAGTCCAATTAGAATCTCTTTGTGAAGTTGGGCAAGAAACTCTGAGCTGTATATTTGGCCACCTGCTTGTTTTACCCCTCCTGAATTAGGAAACATAGAAAGTAACCTGTTGGTGGTTTATGCAAAAGTATCAGCCTCTTTAAGGGAGTGGATATTCCCCTACCATTGAAGAAGGTGGGTGGTATATCACTAGACTCCTATGTTCAGGCTGAATTGTCATCAGGTTTTGAACCTTCCTTTTAGTTGAAGTTAGTTGGATGGCACTTGGAAAACTGGATAATAATCCAACACCAAGTACCATCCAACTAATAATAGGGTATAATATAGAAGCTCGTGCCTGTGGATAATCTGTGTGGGAGCTGGGATGGGGTAGTGCTTCTTAAGTTCAGAGACTTTTAATACTGTTGATTATTATATCTTGCTGAACTGGTTGTAAGCATTGGGAGTTGGGACTGGAAGAGCAAAAAAACAGCTTTGGTCCAGAATATCTTCCATTTAACTTTAATAAAGGTTGGCATATTCTACTATTGTCATCTGAAGGATCACAAAGTATCCATAAATGCACAAAAGTGCCAATGTACAAAAATGAAGTGTGATATTTAGTATAGTATGTACATTTATTTCTACAGTATAACAGTTGCATTGACTTTGTCACAGACAAAAAATATCTGTAGACTTTTAATATCTGCCTTTGTAAAAAAAACTACTGAAATTAATATTGTAGGAGTCATATAAGAAACTGCAAAAATACTGTAGCTATTGACAAAGAACTGTATTTTTTGATAAAGTCATTGGTTGCTTTCTAGAGCTTGATTCCTTATGAATCCATTGACTGAGGCAGTGTCTCCTGAAACAGAACTTTGGTATGGCAATGTATTATTTTAGTGGCACATTAGAAATAAATTGTTAATATATTGTTTAATAAGCCTTAATAAACATGGTTTTTTTTCCAGAGACGTCAATCTATCTACCGCCAGAGTGATTTCCCCCCCTTTCTCTTATTTTAGGCTATAGCTTAATGGAGTGAAATACTTTCCCCCGCAGATTTATTCTTCAAACTGCTTTTCAATAATCTAAGCATAGCCATGAGGATAACTTGTTCACATCCCTCTTCTGCATAACAATGGGAGCTCACAAATGTGTCACCAGCAATTATAATTCCAGTTTAGACAAGTGATGGAATGAAAGATATGGTAGTTCAGCCTAATTAGTGACAGAGTTGAACTATAGCAGAGATCATCTATTTTCTGGGCTGGCTGAAATGAGACATGCACAGTGGAAAAAAGAGTTAAGAATGGGCTATTATTTCAGTTGAAATCAAAGATGGTAAGGAGAAGCCATCCCAATATACAATTTTATGGACCAGAGGGGAAGGAATTGGATTGATTCCGTTGCTTCATATTTACTACAAGGACCTCCCACCCTTTCATCTGGAACTGCTGCCATGGGAAGAAATTGGTATACACATCACTGCGCTCATCTCTACCTATAGATAAAAATCCACCTATAGGTGACATACCATAATAGCACGAGTTATAACAGGATAGTTCAAAGCTCATCAATGGTAAATGAAATAGATTAACTATTATATGAAAAGATCAAAGACATGCTGCTTTTCTAAATTCCCCAACATCAGACAGCTTCCTAGTCTTCTACAATCATTATGAAAAAGGAAAAAAATATTCACAGATGAAACCTGCTCACCATATAACTGTGATCATAGTTAAAGCTGCTCTTATGTTTTGCCTTCTTCCAAAGGCTCATGGAAGAATAAATAATCCCCATTTAATTTCATAATAAATCCAACATGGAACAAGATCTTATTTATAGATAGACCATTAGTTTGATATTCTGCCAATTGTTCTATACTTGGTAATGGTTATTGCCAAATATAAATACAAAATTCATATTGTGCTGTAGTAGTTTCCATAAGCTTCTAAATTCATCAGTTATCCCTTCTTGCATAATTACTCAAGCATGTTGCTTTCAATATCTGAGAAAAGCAAATTTGTAAGGAAGGTATCATTCAATAAAGCAGTTCTTTCTGATTAATTCTAGTGAGCAAAATGGTTGTAATTTACACAGTGATTGAGTTCACTTTGTGCTAAATAATAGTTTGTTCCATTATGATGGCTGTATAAGCCGTACTTATTAACACAAAAAGGAAAGCCAGGACTTTAAAATCACAATAATTGAGTTAACACAACATACTGAATCAAAACCATGCAATCGTATTGTAGCTTAGCATAATGTCTGATCCAAATATCTGGCCTACAGTATCAGTCTTAGGCACTTTGTTTAGGAAATAACAGTACTTATAAAAGTACTCCCAGTTTAGCAGAATAGACCAAAGTGTTATCTTTGGGAAAAATGCAAAAAATATGCTGAAGGCATAGAATCCATCATATCATTGATGAACGAGCTTAGAGCAATTTGTAAATCAATATTCAAATGTCAATGTTTAACACATCACATTTCCATTTTAGGTCCAAATTGATTGAAAGAGAGCTAAACAAATGTGCTTGCATTGCAAACTGAACATCCTTATGTAATAAAAACCCAATTAAAATTTTAAAATAAAACTTGGATACAGCATTCTCTTCCTCATTAAGCTGAAAAACAATGACATAATTCCTATTGTAATGCTAGGATTGAGAGTTAATTTAATTCAAAATCCAATCCAAGTACTTTCAAATTATGTTTTATGAATGGAATGAGTAGGTAGAAAACAGGAAATCAGGAAGATCCAATATGTATGTGGTCATAATGGCAGACAATTTTGAGCCTGTAACTAATGTGGCAATACACATTTTGTCCTTCTGCTATTCTTTTTGATTTGAAGTTGCCATGATTAGAAGAGGTAAGGAAGCAGAAAAGAGAAAAGGCATCTTTGCTGAAATGCTAACATATAATTAAGATGGGATAAAGCAACTCAGTGAGTCTTGTTCGAAATGATCCATACCTATTGACACAATGAGAGCTAATGAACCAAATCTGAAAGCATCAGCATTGGATTTTGACAAATGTGGTGTTTTCCTATTGAGAGAGTAGAAAATGATTATAAATGGCCAACTGGGCTTCTATTCAGGCATGGACATTTCAAAACGCTGGTTTTAAGTCTATGTTGGTTCCTGGCAGGGTAAATTATTTCACACTTCTGCTTCCAAATCAATTGGGTATCTCCTCTGCTTAAGCAATGCTGGAATAAAATCTTTTCCACTCCAGATACTTTCTCAGTATTTGAAACTGTTGTGCAGCTTTCAAAAATAGCTGGGTCTTGTGTTTAAAAGTGAATGGCCGTGATATTTTAAATAAACTTTGTTACTGTTCAAACTTTCATTTTCGAAAAGTTTTTACTCAAACGTTTTTATGTTTATTTCTATCTACTAAAGCTTTAATAATCTTCAGTCAAATGTGATTAGAGATCTTTTAGAATGAGAGTCCAGTTCAGCAAAATCAGATCAGAAAAAGGAAATTCAAGAGAACAATTCAAACAGAATATTTGATTATGGACTAAATAACAATTATTTAACAATTTTTTAAAAAAATAAAAATTGTAACTGATATAGAAAAATACACAGGACAAGAAATTAAGTATTTCGTTTAAAAAAAATCTTATAATTAGAAAACTTGTGCATCAATAGCAAATGTATCAGCCATCCTCTGGTATCTACTGTACTTCGGTAACTTGTGATGTATGAAGTTGTTAGAAATTCTGTATAGCTCTACAGCAGAGGTTCCCAAACTTGGCAACTTTAAGACTTGTGGACTTCAACTCCCAGAATTCTCCAGCTGGCTTAAAGTTGCCAAGTTTGGGAACCACTGCCCTACAGAACAAACAAAGCACACGGTCACTATATGCTTTACTGCTTAACAGGAAACAGGAAACTATTCAGAACAAAAGCACATAGAGTATATATCGTATGTGCAAACCTATGCACTCTGCCATCTACTGGTTGGCTGTAATTGTTGCACAAAGTACATTTCAACAATTTATTCTAACAGAACTTACATTTGTACACTTCTTGACAACAGCAGTACTGGTGTCTGAGAATAGATCCCACATACTTGTAGGCTGATCTAGTGGTTCTCTGTATTTTTCAGTTGAGAAATGGAAGCCTGAAATGGCTATCTCATCTATAGGACTCTAAAAGTTAAAGCAATGGTACATATACGGCAATCATGCTAAACCACACCATGGCTTAGCTGAAACATACATAATTGTGCCCACAGACTTCCCTTCAGAGATATTTCAGAGAAAGTTACCAGAAACAGGCCATGGTTTCTTTTTCTTCTTTTTCATTTATCATATATTAGAAAGCTCTCAGTCTTCTAGAGAGCTATCAGTCAGGTTTCAGTCTTCTAGAGATTATTGTTAAGAATACACAGTCATATTTCAGTCACCGGCCTGTCTATGAATAGTTAAGTAAATCACTGTTTAAATGTGTAGCTGAAATTGGAGGAATACAAAGTCATATTTCAGTCACCGGCCTGTCTATGAATAGTTAAGTAAATCACTGTTTAAATGTGTAGCTGAAATTGGAGGAGTGGGAAATCTATGTTTCTGCTACATAGATTCTGTAGAACTTTTCTTCAATCTGTTTGGTGAAACTTAAAAGCTTTAAATTCAGTATAAATTCTAAAATCCTGAAAGATTATAGGAACAGAAGAGCAAATCTTTATATAAGATAATGCATGAAATTATATATTTAATTAGATAATATGATGTCCCAAAATGGGTTGAGTAAATATTTATTTGGTAACTCAGTAGGTTGATAGCCTATGTTTCAATATTCATGTGACTATCGAACAAATACAAAAAACAAAGCAAAATACAGAATTAAGAGAGAACCAAGGAAACATATCTGAATGTAATAATTACTGAAAATAATCTCAGCATAGCATAAAAGTACTCAGAGTTGTATGGCTCAGGTGTTAACTTTATAATATTACTATAATTTATATTTATTTTTTCCTAGCTAGACAAAGAATGGTCTAATTCATAACCCAGTCATGCTCTCAGGTGCCAGTCCCAAGTCTGTAAAAATGGGCAGAGTTGAAGAGATTTTGGCAACCTATTTTATAAAAACCTTGACAAAAAATGTTATGGAAAGACTCTCAAATGAATCAGATATGGTCCCCAATGATTAGGACTCCAAGGCTAGAAGATATGCAACAGCCTACTGAAGAGGAGGTAGGATCTGTAATGAGTAGTCAAGCATTAATGATGCACCTGGGACAAATCTAATAGGAATCTCAGTTACTAATGTAACTTGTGAAAGCAAGAGTCTGATTTGTTCAAAGGCACATTGGATAGCCCTGGTGGCACAGTGGTTAGAATGCAATATTGCAGGCTAACTGTGCCCATAGTCTGGAATTTGATCCTGTAGGGACTTGAGGTTGACTCAACCTTCCATCTGTCCAAGGTTGGTAAAATGAAGTCCCAAAACTGTTGGTGCAATATGTTGACATTGTAAGTTGCTCAGAGAGTGCTGTAAAGTGTTATATAAGACTAAGTGCTATTACTATTGCTATAGCAAGGCAGAATCTCTGAGGAGTAGCCCAAGGTACTTTGGATATCATCAAATAACTGATGGCCATGTTGAACATTAACCTACTTGGCATTAACATGTTACACTGGATAGGCAACATATATTTCCAGTCCTTGGAATTTTTAATCTATTATTCAGGATATGACACCAGGAAAATGAATGGAGTGTCAATTACCACAGGTAGGAATGTCTTATATATTAACCACTGATGGTCCAGTTCAGTCACTTTTGTACCCAGGTTCAGACCATGAATTGTTGGTGACTAAGATCAGTCAAATTATGCAACATAAAAAAATAACACTACCAAAGAAGTTTGGCATCACTAAAATTCCCTCCATGTATGTAAATGAGGTGAAAAATTGTACTGGATGCTGCTGAGAAGATGATTGACAAACTGGCAAGAAATTCAGTCAATCATCAATGAAACACAGTTGAACACACATCATACGAGAAGCCAGAGCAAAAATGGCTCTCAGATGAAACCATCAAAATAGCTGAGTGAGAAAAAGCAGCCAAAGCAACTGGAAAATGGAAGGAAACAAAGACAATGAATGCAGATTTTCAAAGAGAAGCAAGAAAAAAAGGAAGGCAAATTTTACTGGGATCAGTGTTGCAAATAGCTAGAAGAGGACTGCATAAAAGTCCACATCAGGAATTTTTTGAGCAGGTCAAAAGGATTTGAATATTACTTACTGTTCATAAAAATCATCATCAAAAACAAACAATGGAAAGAATTTTCTGATTGACAAGATGTCAAGAACAGATGGTGACAATATACAGAACAGCTGTATACTAACAACAAAGAGGCCTAGCCTTCTCAAGATGATAAGGAAAGGGAAGCAGAAATAGAACCAGCTATCCTTTAGGACATAATTGTGCAGACAAAGAGCCAAATGCCAAACAAGAAGGGTCCAGGTGTTGATACCATCCCTGCAGACTTGCTGAGTTCTGTGACACCCACAACCATCACAACCTTATGCCAAAAACTTGGGAAATGAACACATGGCCAGAAGATTTGAAACAATCAGTGTTTATTCTATCACCCAAAAAGGGCAACACCAAGGATTACTCCAATTATTGCACAAGTGCCGTCATCCATAACCGTAACAAGATTCTTCTTAAGTTCATACAACAACATGTGGCACCAACCATCAAAAGGCAATTACCAGATGTTCAAGCTGGCTTCAGAAGGGGTCATGGCACTGATGACTATATTACAAATCTACTCTGGATCATGGAAAATATCAAAAGAACATGTACACCTGCTTTGTTGACTACAAGAAAGCCTTTGATGGTGTTGATCATGAGAAGCTAGAAAACCTGGGGATGTCAACACAACTTTTTAAGTTGATACAGTAATAATACAGGTCTTTATGTATAATACAGATTTATACATTAATTAGAAAGCTACTTTGAGACACTGGAGACACTGGTTCAAGATAGAGAAAAGAGTGTGGCAAGACTGCATTCTTTCATTTGTTTAACCAGAATTCCAAAGTGATCACAAGAAAGCTAAACTTGTAGAATCAAAAATCAGAGTAAAGATTGGAGGAAGGATCATTGATAAGCATCAATATGTCGATGACATAATTTTCCTTTCAGAAATCAAAGAACGTCTGAAAAATCTGATCAAATGATTAAATAAGAAATTAAAGAATTTGGCCTCTTCATCAACATCAAAAAGACTGAACTCATGACCATTGAAAAGAGTGGAAATGTCACAATAATAATTTATGGTGAAGAGATAGAATGCATGCATTAATGCTTTTTCCTAGAATTGCAGATTGATCAAATCGGTGAATACAGTCCAGAAATAAGCATTGAATCACACTAGGTTAAACAGCAAGGATAAGCATGAATCAAGTATAGAAAACCAAAGATATACTAAAATGTAGATCAGTATTCACTATTGTGTTTCCCATAGCTATCTACAGTTGCAAAAGTTGAATCATAACAGGAGAAAAATCTATTCATTCACAAGCTGTGGTATTGGAAAAGTTCCTACACACCTTGAGCAGCATAGGTAACAAACAAATGCTTGAACGTATAAAGCCAGACATATCACTGGAAGGCAAAATCACACAATTCTGCCATTGAGCCATGTCATTTAATTTAATTAACTCAGTTTTTCACATTCAAGTGAAAAAGCATTAATGCTTGGGATGGCCAGTGGTGAAAAAAAAATAGGCAACTGAAAAGCATAATGGTTAAATACCATCAAAAATGACACCAGGCACTGCAAAAAACAACTGAAAAGAAACCATCAAAATAAAATAGGTGGAGAGAGTCAGTCCATAGGATCAACGTGAATTTGATATGATTGAGTGGATGACATCATCATCATCATCATCAATTCAACCTTAATAATAACAGAGGATTAAAAAGGAAATAACATAATCACTAAATAGGGGAAGGAGCTAACATGAACCAGTTAGAATAGTCTAGATAATCTTTAATTGTACCATTTTATTTCTCTAGATTATACCTCAAATCTGGATGATGATGATGATGATGATTTTAAATCTGTAGCAGGAATGTAATTAATGGTCACAATGTTTTAAAATATTTGATATGTTCTGCTATGTCCATATTGGACCTGCTTAGTAGTCTTCATGGCTGCTAAGCAGAATTTACATTACGTTTACATTGTCTAACATTGATCTGATATCCTGTCAATAGAAATTATCCATCTATTATCTATTATTCATCTTATCTATCCATTAATAGATAGATAGATAAATAGATAGATAGATAGATAGATAGATAGATAGATAGATAGATAGATATAAATATAGGTATAATAGATATAAATATAGGTATAATAGATATAAATATAGGTATAATAGATATAAATATAGGTATAATAGATATACATATAAATCTTTCCATATCAGGGTTGGTTTGGTTTTTTTTTTTAAAAAAATAAGGGTGGTTTGCAGGGTCCCAGGAAATTACAGCATTTACTGTAAGGATTCTATAAACTAGACAATATCATTTTTTCATACATATAGCTTCATGAGATGCATAGAGATACATCACAATATTTCTGATAGCGTAGTTCAGAGCTTTTAAAGGGTTTCTACAAGATAAAACACAGTAATATAAATAAATTAAGTAGTATATGTTGGTAAATCTTCCGTGTTGATAGTTTTAAGTTGTATGTGACTCTCATGGTTTATATACTTTCTCTGGAAGTATTTTTTTTAAAACATACCCTGTTATCAAGTGTCTGTTCTAGTTGATCTTAAGGATTTATGCTAAATCACATATTTTCACAGAAACATTGGATATGAGACCAACAAATCCTTCTTTTTGCTATGTGGAAACTATATGCTATATACTAATGAGATTAAGTGAAGGGAGCTCACCATTTCTTTGGAAAATAGGTTTCACTGTCAAACTGCCCTGATATTTGAAATATTTCCTAACATTCAACTGAGAACTGAATTTCTACAATTTTAGGCCGTTATTCTATGTTCTATTCTCTGGAATAATTGAGGGGACATTTTTGGATTTCTTCTGTATAACATGTCTTTTCTTCATTTTTGAAGGTAAAATATATTTACCAGGTTTTCATTTCCTATATGTTTTTCCATCTGTCATCTTCCGAGTGGTTTTATTCTTGAGAAACTAATGTTTTTAAAACAACTAGAATGTTTTAAGCAACTGTCCTTTCTTTCATGCCAATTTTGTTGTAATTTATTGTATCTCTTTCTAGCTACCTCTTACACCCATAAAGTTGTCGGTCTGCTTCATAGTCTCCATAAATTTTCATCAAAACTGTAGATGATTTGCTACCAAATCATTTAGATAAGGGGAGGGTTTCTTAGAAGTCAGTGGTCCTTCCATCTTAAGATAGTTTGAAGATTCACCCTCTTAGCACACTTCATGGGTTACATGTGCCATTTCCTCTTTTTAGTCATAAAATTCTGCAAATCACTATGGAGAATTCCTAAAGCCGCATTTTATAAGAACCTTGAAAGGAACTTGGCAGACATCGGACACATTGTGAATCGTTCCCCCACATCCAATCATTCTCAAGCAGGAACATGCAGGAGTGTAAGCTGATCTCATGGAGGTCAGTAATGGCCTTCATTTAACCTCTCCCATATGACTTCACTTTCCCAGTCTGCCAGTCTGTAACTTCTCTCATTATTGGAACTAATTGCATGAGAACAAATCAAGAGATGGCAGAACATCTGGTTTGCATACTGTACATGCCACTGTAAGTTAACCTTTCACACTCTGCCAAAAACTATGTGAAACCATGTTAGAAGTACAGCTGCATGTGGAATTTTGCACAGATAAAGTATATATGGATAGAAAGAAAGAAGGAAGGAAACATTCCTTTTATTTATATGTTATTTTTCATAGAGGAAGAGAGTTCTAACATAGAAATGCCTTTGTATCAACAATAACTGGGGAGGGGTGGGTTATTAATTTTAGATCAGAAGACAGGTTTTTTTTAAGCTATTGGAAATTTTTAGTAACTGGAAAAATTTCCTGTAGTGACTGTTGCCCGGTTTTATTTAATGAATTGTGCTTCTTATTTACCTGTTAAAAATATATCCCAACTAACATTTTCAGAGTCCAAAGTGGCATCTTCTCTTATTTTAAGCTCACAATAACTATCCTGTGAACTAGATTGGACTGACAGAGTATGACTTACTGAAAGCCACCGCTAGAGCTCTATAGTCAAGTGTGAACTTGAACAGAGCTATGCCAAGTTTAATACCTTCTGACTCAACTATACTCTCAGAAAATAAATTTAGAATGATGTAACATGGTGTGGAACAAAAATATGAAGAGAAATGTAACATGCTGTTTTGCATTAATAAATGGTAGAGAAGGCTTGGTGGAATAGCAGGAATATAAAGTTTACAGAAATATATGTATTTATGTAATGTATCAACTACTTTGCCTCAGTGATAAAATATTATGTGGAAAAATAATTACTGTTTTTGTTTCCATAAGGAAATCATATGCTTCTCTATTCAAAGAAAGTCTTTTGTAAGTTCAAGACAATTGTAGACTATTTTATGATTGAAGTAAATGCTTGCAAAAAAGATTTTAAAAAATGGAGTAAAGTTTTTTCATAGATTTTTAAAGAATTTCAATCTATTTACAGTGGGAAATAATTTTATACCTCTAACATAAAAATATTGTTGTATTGGAAGATGAATTGGTGAGCATAGAAATGTTAGTGTGAATCTATATAGTACATGTATTTCAAGCAATATGAACTGAGCTGAGTCAAATTTCCTCGCAAGCTAAACCAAGCCCATAAGCAGCAGTGTTCAGGCTTATAGTATAACAGGGAAATTAAAGAACTTGTAGGGAGAGCACAGCTGGGTGTCTCAAGGGAAAGATTTGCAACCAGTCTAGAAAGAGGAAAGAGAGTTAGTAGTTAGGGAAAATAACAAAAGCCATTGTTAAGTAAAGAGAGAGACATATGTAGTCTGACTGCTCATTTTTCTTCCTGTCTTCTGGGTTTTCATAAAATCATTGAGTAGATCTTAACACTGATATAATTCTTTCCGTGAGGGAAATCAGATAAAATTGAATGCTTGAATAACTTACAAATATTGTTAATTTGAATAACTGCTGAATTAACTTTACAAAAGCAATGTTTGATTTTGGCTATTTGGAGACAGAATTAGAGTATTGCTACAAAGGAAGATAGCTTATTAAGGAAATGTAGCTGTCCACTAAAATGTTAAAAGTTAGATCCATTAAAGATTCAAATGTTGGCTTTCTTGATCAATAGATCAATATCCTGCTAACATTTTACCAGTTGCTCCATTGTTCATTTTGTTCTGTGGGCTCTCGATTGTGGGATTTCCCCATAGGTCATCTTCAGAATGATTCAAATGCTTGTAAAAGGGGCAGCTTGATAGCCTGGCACTCATACTGGCAACTTCCCTGAAACAATTCCTTTGGGTGATTGGCTCCTGAACAACTACCAAGTCAATTGCTCAGGGGCAAGTACCAATTTGCTCAAGGGCACTAAGATTTATACTGTAAATACTTAACCATTGGTATTCAGGCATTTCCCCTTCCCTCTCTCCCTCCATCCCTCTCCCTTTCTCACCGCCTCTCTGCAAGGTGTAAGGCAGAAACAAAATCCTAACATCACAGAAAAATGTGAAGTCTGTGGGTAAACCAGAGCTGACAGCTGATCTCTGGACTGAGTTCATGTCTCCAAGGGTCCCAGGGCTCCCTCATATCCTGCTATTGCAAAAGTGAGTTATCCATTAATAGAAGGAGGAGTAAAGTTTTAACAAAAATTGTCAACATTCATTTGCTAAACCAGATATATCCTGACTTACAGAATAGCGACTTATCTGAACAGTCACATATAAATGCACACAGAATTGCCCCTGATCTTGGATTCAACTTAGAAAAAATAAATGAATAATTGCAGGATAGATCATTGTGAACTGTACTACTGTACAGTACAGAGCCGAGGTCTACTGTACTGTACAGAGCCGAGGTGGCGCAGTGGTTAAATGCAGCACTGCAGGCTACTTCAGCTGACTGCAGTTCTGCAGTTTGGCTGTTCAAATCGCACCGGCTCAAGACTGACTCAGCCTTCCATCCTTCCGAGGTGGGTAAAATGAGGACCCAGACTGTGGGGGCAATATGCTGACTCTGTAAACCGCTTAGAGAGGGCTGAAAGCCCTATGAAGCGGTATATAAGTCTAACTGCTATTGCTATTGTTGCTGCTCTAATTGTTTGTAAGTAACTACAATATTGTTAGCAGGAAGGGAATTGCATGGTCCTGGGGAAATTCCATCAAGTGGGGCAGTGGTAGGTTGCTCTTACTGTCACTACCGGTATGCTGATCATGCCCTCGCGCGTTCTGTTCACGCACATGCCTGACTTGCACTGTGTGAGCGTGTGCAATCCACTGCTCCTGCGACAACCAGCTGATTGTTGGGGCTTGTGCAGGCACCGCACACTGTGCACATGTGTGCACTTTTTTGTTTACCATAAAAACAGGTATAGAGCATGGGCAGTTGGGTGGGCCAACAGAGCCATCGTACTGGTACGCTCTCAGCTGCTCCAGGCCACTAGTGGTACAGCCTTACCGGGCCGTACCCACAGCAACCCACCTCTGAAGTGGGGAGTGCTACTTCAGACACACTATTCTCATAAGGGAACTAAGGATGGTATAAAACTTCAAAATCTAAAGCAGCAACAACTATTCAGAAAAGGTTGGTTTCTTTGTCCAACTTCATTATGAGATATCAGTCAGCCTGGTGAGCCTCATCTAAGAATGCCTGATCAGCTGAAAAACTTCATCAAGTAGTTCAGAAAACCTATGAGATTATTTTTAAAAAGAAATTTGCAGGTCTCTTGGAAACATGGAACCATTTCTATTCTAAGGCTAAAATCAAAATTCAAGATATAAATTTTTATCCTCTTTGGGTTTTTTTAAAACAATTTTAATGTTTTTAAAAATGTTTTTTTTAATGTTGTAAGCTGCCTAGAGTTGTTGAATATGAGATGCATGGTAAATAAATTTTATAAATAAATAAATTGAAATCAAATATTTGGTTTTGGGACCTGAATTGTTGTTGTTTTGGTGTGGAAGTTTGATTTTTAAATTGATTTAATATTGATTCTTTGTTTTGCATAAATTTAAAGCAAAAGCAGTGTTAGCTGTCTGATTAACTGTTTGATACTATGTTTATCTTCAGATATCTCTTTCAAATCAACCAATATTCAGAAATCAGACAGATCTAGGACTTTGGAATCCTGCTAGAGAATTCTGCACCATTAGGAATGTTTTGGGTAGTCCCCATCCCCCAGTTTTTATTCTTTAATTTCAGGGATTTCATAGTATGGAGTTATGGGAATGTTTCTTCTCTCTACTCACCTTGAACAGATCTAAAAAAATTGACTCAAATTCTTCAATACAAGCTCAAATGTTCTTAAAAAGTTGAATATAGTAGGAAACAGAAGAACAATGAAAATTTTCTTTGCTATTCTATTAAATGTAAGCACTTTTACTTTTCAGTCGGGAAAAATAAACCCTTTTCACTATACTTTCAGCATAGCCAAATAATTAAAAATAAGAACCTCACTAAATAATGATGGCAGTCCAATACATGTTTATTCAGATGTCAGTTATATTGACAAGCTAGATGATTGCAGTCTTTCAAAAAAACAAACAAAAAACAAAAAACTCCTTAAAAAACCCTGAAACCCTGCATCTGCAGGTGCAAATCAGTTTCCTAAAACATGATTGATAGGCTTTGTCTTCAGCAATTTTAGAGAAGTTTTTCTTCCCTTCGGAGTAAGCTTCGCTGTGTCTCAAGGATTAAAGCTATTCTTTAAACAACAAGAATGATTCACTACAGAGCACTCTTACATTCCTTAAATGCAGCTTGTTTTTTACATTTCCATTCTTCTACTGGCTCCACATTCAACACAGGAAGCAAAGAGAGGATAGGCAGAATGTTTGCAATTAGATTCTGCACTTAGAGGGAGCGTGGAGGAAAATAAAGAAATAAGAGGGCAGGAAGGGTCATGTTGTTTCCAGGCAGAGTCCAATGAATTTTGCAGCTGTACCAGAAAATCCCAAATTCCTACCTAACTCACTACCCACATGAGCAAACTCACAGACAAACACACATGTGGTGGTGGTGGTGGGATAACATCACTCTTCTGCATTTGGCATTTTAGTTTTGTACATTTTAATTGAATGGATTTTAATATAGAAAACTTGATGGAAAAAATGTCACTGGTTTTCTCTGAATAACTGCATGGCAAATTTCAGTCTGCAAATATTTATCCCATGATAGCAGATGAGTTTTGTTTGTTTCTGCTATACACAGCATGTATTTTGTATGTGTGGAGTTTTGCCAAATATTGTAAATATTTATAAAGTATTCTGCTTTGATAGTATTTATTCAGGTATAAGTGATTCCAGTTATTAAACTTATTACAAACAAGGAAAGGCTCAAATACAACATGAACGCTAACTAAAAACCACAACGGAAACATTGTGACATAACCATATCAATGGACATAGATACACATTATCCATTAAAGTAAACATAACTTCAACTGAGCTTTTTGTCCTGGAATTTTAGAAAATTCAGTTTAAGAATAAGAAATTATTTCTGCATTCTTTTTTTTTAATTACACCTTGAGCCTGAATTTGCCTGTTTTTTTTCTGTATAGAAATTCTCCTTAAGTTTAAGTTCTGGAGTTCTTCTATGGTTGGTCGAGTGTCAATGTAGGCTGTTCCTAGCTGGAGCTGTTGGTGCAGGTCAATTATTGATATAATAACGCTGACAATTCATCATTTTGAAGGTATTCTTGGCTCATAGAATCCCCTCATAATGCTTTTTCTGGTGATTGATTGATTCCTGGAAAGCCATTGGGGCTCAATTACATTGGCCTGATAATTGTGTTTCAAGGAATAGGACATTTTGTTTTATGGTTCTTGATAGAGATCCAATCAAGATGTTTGTCTCTCCTCCAAAAATTTATGGATCTGTTTGATTTCTTTGTGATTATGTTATCACAAAGGAAAGTTATTATATTTTGGCACTGATCTAATAGCCAGGAATAGGTTTTTGCTGTTTTACTATACTCTTAAAAGCAAACAAAGAAGCACGTAAAATTGTCATTAACTTTGAGGTATCTTCCTATTTGCAAGTTTATTGAATTTTAAACATCCAAGGGGAAATAGCTGGTCACCATAATAAGATACCTTCTTCAGGAAACATAGGAAAAGGACATTTTTCTCTTGGTTTTTCTAAATACATATGCAATGGTCACAATATTAAACCCCCATTTTAAGCTAATATTAGAGAGTTCCTTACTTCATTATTGTACAGTATTTCTTTTAAATCCTTTCTATTCCTATTTCCACAAGGGAGTGCTGGAAGAAGTATGGAGAGTACTGTCATCAAAATTTGTAGACTATACAGATATTCTCCATTTAATGCTGAGGTGGCAGTTGTAGATACTAGACTGGTGTTGGATGAACATTAATAAATTGCAGTACTGGTTTGGATGGCTTTCATTTGTTCCAATGCAATGTTTTCAGGAGGCAACTGGATTTTCTTGTTTTTCTTTGCAGACGCTTTGCTTCTCATCCAAGGATGATAAGCAAAACTTATTCAGAGAAAAACAAGGAAGTCCAGTTGCCTCTTGAAAAAGCATATTTGGTACAACTGTGACCTGGATGACTGAGAATCTCCATAGACATGGATTGTGTTTGTTTCTTCATTAATATTCTCATCAGTCTTGATGTTGCCTTCATGGTGAGAGCACTATTTATGATATGAATAGGTCAGTGACTTGGAAATCCTACTGAACTCAGGGGGACTGCTGGTATGACCATTGCAGCCTTATCTGCAGCATCAGGATCTCACAGTAGTGATTCATTCCTTCATAACATAGACTACTACAAAGTGTTGTATGTGGGAATATTTTGAAGACCATTTGCAATTAGCACATCGGGCAGAAGTTATCATCCAAGGGCACACTAATCATGAGGTGATTGTCAGTATTGTTGGATTCCAAGTATGACTTGGCGCTTACCTACTGTAATTCTCCAATTGGAATTGGTTCATCCAGCAGTTCATCCAGGGATAAACTCTTGACTTTTCTATTTTTATGCAATCAGGAATTTTACAACTGTTGCCAAGTTCTGAAAACTGCTTAAGATAAAGCTGATAAGCAAAGCATTCGGTTGTTACTATTATCATTTATATTTGTTCATATATATCAATAATTATATTCAATGTATCACAATTACTTAGGTCTATTATATATCAATTTTATACCAATTTAATTATAATATAGACTTGGGGATATATTTTTACCGTTAATACTTGAATTAATTGATTGTAAAGTGGCTAGGAATCCCTGGTACATTTGGTAATATATAAACAAATTAGTATAACTGAAAACTTCAGTTGTAACTGAGTGTTCTCACTGCATCACAGTTGTAACTTTGTTAAATTATGTCCTAATGGCACATTTTATTTAATGCTTTTTGAGAGTATCCATCCCCCCCCATTGGCACATAATACTAATAAATACTATTTAAGGTGTTGCACATTAACATAAAGGGAGTCCTGAAATCCTCCTTAATGCTATTATTCAATTATTTTCAATTTAGATTCTTTAGATAGGACTATGTACTTACCTACACTTACTGTACGTAGGTTAACTTAAATTACCATTTCTATCATTCAAAGCATGTTTGGCTATCTTCTTTTCCATCCAAATTATTTGTAGTAAATGTATCTGGTGTTTGAGATGAATGACTCTGGTTAAAAAAGTTATTAGGTGTCCCAAGCACTTTATTGATTGCTTGATTGTATACCTTCAAATCATTGTTTACTCCTGGCAAGGGCTTACAGATTTCAGAGATGGTTTGCCATTGTCTTCTTCAACTTACATTTGGAATATGACCAAGATATCCACTTCTATTTTCTTTGCTGCAGCACTAAGTGAGTAATTTGTCTCTATCAAGGCTGTCAAACTCGTGGCCCGTGGACCAGATGTGTCACACGCTAGCCACGCCCAGATTTAGCAAAGGGGGAAAAAGTCCCAATATGTCATGTGACACTGCAGTGATGACGTGAGCTTGACACCCCTGGTCTATATCTTGTGCTTGAATTAGAAATGGCTACTGTCGCGGCATCACAGATACTAACTATGATGGAGAAATCTGTTTCCTCAAGATGGTAGTAGGTTACCAACTGAAAAAAATTACATTTCTCCACTTTCCTGAGTAAATTGCTTCCAGTGCAATGTTTTGGGTTTTGGAGAGAAAGAAGATTATAATACTGTTAGACAACCATCAATCTCTCCATCGATACCATTAGAGTAGGGAAGGAATCAGATACCTAAAACACGTATAGATTGATTCAGATTCTGCTTATTCCCCTCACAGGAGGATAATAGAGGTCTGAATCATAGGTGCTTGTAGCGAGGACAAGAAAGGCAACTAACAATATGTGCATTGCAATCTCATAGTGCAAACCATGTGTTTTGTGTCAGAACCCAAGTATGAGAAGCTGGGATTTACATCATAACATTGCAACCCACATTTCTCTATTGTTTTTTTATTGCAATTTGTGCTAAAGACATATGGTCTCAATTAATTTTAAAATTAACCAAATGACGTCTTACAAACAGCCCGATTTGCACAATCTGGTTCAGATAAAATGTGTTGTCTATCACTATCTGAGAAAACTTTTTTGTTTCTTTGAGTGTCATAAAAAGTTACAATTGAAAAACAAGAGTGGGAGTATTTAGTGAAAATCTTGAAACAAGATATAATACATAAATGTAAATAATAATCTAGGATCAGAATAAGTTTTGGTATATGTGCAGCCATTATCCAAGCTCACTGTTAGCATAGCCTTCAGAATAGATTCAAATCAAATGAAAAACATGCTAAAATCCATAGAAACCACTAAGCTTCAGAATGATAGGATTTATGACTTTTCCTTAGTTCAAGAGTTACTTGAACAGCTATACTTATTTTTATAAAATACTGGAAGTCTTTTATGATTTTTTGAATGAAAAGAGGAAAAAGTGAAATGGTAATTTCTGGATTTTCTACTTGAAAAAAGTTTTCAATATTGGATAGAAGGGAACCTTGTAATGGAATTTCAAAGAGGGAGAAAGCATAATATGTTTGTTTGTAATTGTAAAGAAGATTAGAGATAGCTTCTTTAATTATCCCAAAGATGTTTTTCAAAAGGCAACTGGACTTTTTTTTTCTTGAAAATATTTCACTTCTCATCCAAGAAGCTTCTTCAATTCAGTATTCTTTTTTCTTTTCTGTAATGTACTAATATTGCTTTTCTGTAGTTTTTCTTTTACCCTTTTTCTTTATAATTTTTATAATTTATATCTTTTGTTAATATGATTTCATGCTTATCTTTTGTGAGGAATATTCTTGCCATCTGTCAGTTCACTTCACTGTGAACTGAGCTTTGGTTGGACAGAAACTGACTGAGAGATATCTGAACCTTGTTATCTGGGAGGGGTTTAAGTGAGTTGATCCTGAGGAATTAGACAGAGCACACCTACCTATGTTCTGGACCCAATGCCTCTCCTGATTGGTTAAGGCACCCAAGAAGTGATGTGTGGCTGGAGTCCTGTAGTGTTTAATGCCTTTTTGAGGGAGGGGATTGGTTCTGCCTATCTTGAAGGAGATGTGTGCTCTTTTTTCAAAAGATTATCCTTGAACCCAACCATATTAGAAACTTTTGTCCAGGCTCTAATCTTCCTTTTTGAGAAAAATTGTTGAAAAGGTGGTTGTTATGCAGCTACAGAGGGTCCTGGGATGAAATGGATTGTTTGGACCCTTTTCAGTTTGAGTTCAGGCCAAGGATATTGATTGTACTTGTTAAAGACTTTTGGCAGTCTCCAGCTTGGATGGCGGAACTGTCTTAGTTTTCCTGGGTCTCCTGGTAGCTTTAAATATTATTATGGTAAACTATGGTATCCTTCTGGACCAGCTTTGGGGGTTGGAAATGGAAGACACAGGTTTATGGTGTTTCTTCTCCTCTCTCCCTGACTAGTTCCAGGCAGTGATGGTGGGTGAGCAGAGGTCAAGTCCTAGACCCCTACAGTGTGGGGTACTTCAGTTCTCAGGTCTCTCACCTCTTCTCTTTATCATCTATATGAAGATGCTAGGTGAGGTCATCCAACAAGGGATATAGTATGCTCAGTGTGCTGATGAGACCTCGCTATGCATCTCTAGTCCTGGCCAGACAGGTGATCCCATTGTAGTGCTGTCCAAGTGCCAGGAGGTTCTAAGGGTCTAGATGGGTAGGAACTGATTTTGGCACAACCCTGGCAAAATGGACTGCCACTAGGATTTTGGTCCCCAGGGTGGTGACTTGTCATCTTTGTTTCAGGATGGAGTCGCACTCTCCTGAACAAAGCTGGCAAAGAAAATTGGGGTCCTGGATTCGTGGCTCTGGTTGATGAACAAATGGCAGCTGTAGCTGGGGAGGCCTTTGTAGGGATCCATCTTGTATGCTAATTGTGCCTTTTCCTGATTGGAAAGCCTTATTCATGATCAGTTATGCCTTAGTCACTACCCATTTGGATTACTGCAATGTGCTTTAGTTGAAGTTGTGCTTGAAGATATATTCAGAAGTTATAACCAGTTCAGAATGCAGCAGTGTACATAATATTGGATGTTCATAGGTTGTCCACATTATACCTACTATTAAGTGGACTGCACTGTTGCCAGTCCTTCCAGATGCAATTTAAGGTGCTGGTTATTATCTTTAAAGCCCTATATGGCACGAGGCTTCTATATTTGCATGAGGATCTCTCCCTAAGCATATATGCCCATTCCAGTAGATTGCATAGGGTAAGCATGATCCAGATCTCATTTCTGAATGCCTTCTACCAGTGACATCTGTTTTTTGCCCCTACCTTAGCCCCCCCCCACTTTTAGCCTTTCAGAAGGCCATCAAGACTTGCCTTTTTACCAAGGCCCTGGGATAGGATAGAATGGAACAGAAATAATGAAATGAGGTCCATCAGAACTTTCTGCCGTTCTAATGAGGTGATTAAAATGAAGGCTTTTTGTCTGATAATTTTATTGCTTTATAGTTATGTTTTACACTTACTGGTTTTACTGGTTTTCCCTGTTGTTGGGAGTTGCCCACAGTTGTTTAAGCTGGGTGTCCATACAATTCTTTTAAATGAAGAAGATTATTGAGTATTTTTAAACTATCATTGATCTACTTTTACAATATATATATATCTCCGCCCCCTCTCTCTGTATGTTAAAATATCAAAAGTTTAATAATTTGTGTTTTTAAAGCTCCCTCACACACCCACTCCCCAATTTTCTGCTTTATAAATCTGGAGGGTTTGTCAGCAAACTTTCCTAAATGTAACAGTAATCCTCACTTTTGAAAACTTTTTATTCATTTGCTCTATTTTCAGACCATGGCTGGCTACTAAAAATAAAAGTGAAATAATATTCAGGTGTGAAACAGATTATGGCTCACAGCTGGAGGCAAAGAAATTGCAACTCTGTCCCAATTATTCTAATTTAATTGGGTGTTAAAACAACCTGGAATCCCAACAGGAGTGCTTAAAACAAGAACTGCAGATGTCTAACTAGGAAAAGAAAAGCCATCCTTACTTTTTAAAGGCTTCTTTTAAAACGAGACAGTTATTCTATTGTGTTGGCTTACTTATTGTAATTGGTGCTTTAGTGAATCATGCTTCAGAGAAGCAATGCATTTTTTCTTTTCAGAGCTAAGACATTAGCTCTCTTCTAAGAGTTTGAGTTAGTAAGGAAGGTAGAAATTGGGATTTAAGGACTAGATCGGTTCAAGTTACTGGACTACAATTTTCTATACATCCCAGAAGTCAGTATGTATTTTTCATGAGATAACGTAGGACCACTGTGGAACCTCTATATGGCTAGTATTCACCTGTGAAATCTATAATGATTAAAATGTATTTATGCTGGTTATGAATACCGTAGAATATTGCTTTTACTTTTTAAAATGAAGATCATTGTAAGCATGATCTTAAGCCCCAGAGCTCACTGTAACAACATTGCCAAAAAGGCATTCAGAGTTGTCAACCTTATTTTACATAGTTTTCTCTCTTGTAATGCTTTGTTGCTAACTAGGGCATACAAAACCTTTGCCAGACCTATACTTGAATACGGCTCACTTGCCTGGAACACAAACTGCATTTTGGATATTAAAACATTAGAGAGGGTCCAGAAGTATTTTATAAGAAGAGTGCTCAACTCGTCTACTCGTAATAAAATTCAGTTTATCGCCAGGCTTGAAATTTTAGGCCTGGATAACCTTGAACTACGCCATCTACATTCCAACTTGAGCTTAGTGCAGAAGATAATCTGCTATAACATCCCACCTGTTAATGACTACTTTTACTTCAACTGAAATAACACAAGGTCTATCAATAGATACAAACTAAATGTAATCCGTTCTAATCTTGATTGCAGGAAAAACGATTTCAGCAATAGAATAGTAAATGTGTGGAACACCATACCCGATCCTGTTGTTAGTTCCTCTGACCCCCATACCTTTTACCTTAAGCTGTCTTCCATAGACCTTACACATTTCTTAAGAGGTCCATAAAGGGGTGTGCATAAGCACGCCAGCATGTCTACCATCCCTGTTCTACTGTTCAATTTATATGTACTATTTTTGTGTGTTTATGGCTATGTTTTGCTTATTTTTATCCATTTATTTGTGCCATTTTTTCATGTGTTTTTCCTATTTGTTTCTTTGTACTTATTGATAAATTAAATTAATAAATAAAATAAATGATAGTATAAAATACTTTGATAAACATTTCTTTGCTACCATTCCTTATCAAAAGATTGCAATATGATGGTAAATGGACTCCCTCCCCCTATCCTAATGTATATTTTTGTGATTCTGTGCCAAAAGTCCTTGTAATTCATAAAACCTGTACAAACTACATCCAGATGTAAATGAGTTCTTGAGCTATAAGACCTTTTTTCCCCCTCCAAGTAATGCATGAAGCCCCCCGAACTTTCTGGAAGGTGCCACATAAGGGAAGACTGTTTTTGATTATTGCAGGAGGCTTGTTCCAAGTAATGCAGCATTCTCAGGGCATGCAGTACATATAACTGTTTAATTGTGAATTGCAATTTTGGGATTATAGTGTTGATTTTATTAAAGTCATAGAATAGTTTGTCCAAGCTAGTTTCTGCTAAATATGTTGAACAGTTGCCATAATCTAATCAATATGGCCACTAGGTTTCTGACTGAACATTCTTTATTTATTGATTATCCCTCTTTTATTTAAATATGAAGGGACTCTAATAACTTTTATTTATACTGTTTGTTAAAAGATTGCAATAATTTTATTTCCTTAAAAATAGCAAATTTTATTATGTTATGTATTCATTTTATTATAAATGATCAGTAGCAATCATTGATGTAGTTAGGTAATTTTTAAATAATTTGTTATACCTATTTTCCATAATTTACATTCTTGTACATCAAATCCATTAGAAAGATTAAGGCAACACCCATAGATTTGGATGTTGTTGTCATCTTATTTTACATATTGGTCTTTAGATTTTTTTCTTACTCCTTTCCATAGTATTTTTATCTCATTGTCTTAAAGTCACATTATTAATATTCAATTTTTAAATATGTGCAGATTTTAATGATTTCATATTCTATGTTAGTCTTTCATACTTATGGTTACATAGTCATTTTTAGCATTATACATAGTTTTATAAAACATAAGTCTAAGTGCTATTGCTATTACACCAATTACCTAAATTTATATAGCACTGCATGCAAAGTTGATCTTGTATTCCTTATTAGACTTACAATCTTAATTGTATTGGTCTAACTTTTTATGGTATAACCTTTCCCCTCAGTATATCTAGTCCCAGTGGTTCTTAGAGAACGCACTAAATTAATCTGGATAGGAAATTATGTATAGATTTACTTCTTAAAACAATTGTTGGAAAACATTTGACCATTAGAATTTGAGAATCCCAGAAGTATTCTTGGGCAGCATATTGGGCTATTAATTGATCTTCAATTAATTTAAGTTTTCTTTCATACCTGAAGCACAAGAAGTCTTTTCAAATTTGTAAATGTCTCTCTCTTCTACATAGTCCCAATATTCTATTAGGCTTTCATTTGCTAGGCTGGAGAAATCCTCTCCTCCCTTCCCCTCCTCTCTCCATCCCCTCTGCTCATCTCCTCTCCCTGCCTCCTTTAGCCTTAAAAAAAAACCTGTTTTATCTGCACATGATGGCTGCCTTGTAGCCATAACAAGAACTTGATTTTATTCCAGATGCTTCATGTGGAAGCATCTGGTCTTAACACTTTCCTAACATTCTAATCCACAACAAACAAATATAATTATATATAAGAAAGCTGGCAGAGCATAATCATAGAATGAAGTGATTGTTTCTATCAGAGGCCAATTGTACAACTGTACAGACAAAGAGTTAGCAGTTGTGTTCTTATTAAACCCCTTTCAAATCCCTGTATTTTAATCAAATTTTACACACACAAGCTATTTCTCTAAACATTTTAAAAGTCTTCTACTGAAGCTTACATATTATACATTTTTAATAGTTAAACAGTCAATCTGAATTTATTAATGAATTTTCTATATACACAGTTCATACTATTTTGAACTTGAGATTTACTCAAAACAGACTATTATTAAACTTAGTTCAACTGTTCAACAACTCTTTTAAGTTGAAGTGAGATATATTCGGTGTGTTATCTCTGTCATATTTTTAATTGATTAAAACTGATGTTAGCAGGGCAATAAATAATAGGACATGTTTCAAATATTACAATATGTTATAGAGAAAAGGGAAAATATGATGCAAAAGGCAGTTATGATATCAGGGTATAATTGACATTCAGAAAAATACTAGCCAGTGATGACTTCAAAAAGCCATTGGAGATTACAATGAGATATTTCCAAATAACACATTGCACTTAAAATATTTTAAATCTGATTTATTTATGTGTCAAAAACATTCTGTCTATGTGTGTATCTGTATTTCTATGTATCTGACTTAAGGCTGTTCAATGCCAGAACAAATCTGAGTAGTTTACAATATAAAATAGCAATAGCAATAGCAATAGCAGTTAGACTTATATACCGCTTCATAGGGCTTTCAGCCCTCTCTAAGCAGTTTACAGTGTCAGCATATTGCCCCCACAGTCTGGGTCCTCATTTCACCCACCTCGGAAGGATGGAAGGCTGAGTCAACCTTGAACCAGTGAGATTTGAACCGCTGAACTGCAGATAGCAGTCAGCTGAAGTGGCCTGCACCCTAACCACTGCGCCACCTCGGCTCCTTAAATTGTTTAATATAAACAATGGTAAAGAAAGAAAATATGTTATGTCCAGACAAGGCAAACTCTGTGTATAACACAGAAATGTACCTGACAGTCTCAGCATTTCATGTCATGTCTATATATCTATAAAATGTCTATATAAAATGTCTATAAGATATCAACATCAATGATATTGTATGAATGTTAGTGGATTATCAAAACTGTGTTTAGAATTAGAATTTAATTTTGCAATGGAGTTGTATGTGAGGTTCAAATAGGTGGACTTGGTTCCTGATTTCCAATAATGAGAACAATATTGGTTAGATATACTGTGTACAATACCTGTTTAATGTTGTTTGGTTCCATAAACTGGGACTATTATGTCCATATATTGTTCTCCAAACTGACTTTCTCAACTTAAATTACCATATATTATTTGCTCACTTTTATCATCCACACAATTCTTTACTTTTTTTATTACAGATCACAGATCCACCAAGTCTATTAAAACAAAATACAATAAATTATAGTAAAACAGCATAGAAACACTAGTGCATCCTAATATTCCACATAATATAACCAATAATCAATCCCAGATTAATTTACTATTAGCAAAGTATGAATAATCTACAAATGTAAATTTAGCAACAGCCACTGCTTTTTTGTAATCTTTGCCAAGAGAAGCTTCACATAAAAATTATCCAGTTGTCTGGGAAATGGCTTAATGAGAGCAACTGTAAGCACTATAAATGTCTCAATAGAAATGACAATGGAGTAAAACATGGGTCAATGGTTTAGTATTCTCAGACTGACAAGGGCAATCTTTTCTACATAAAGATTCTTCTGGAACAACCCTTCTAGTACAGCTAATTGAAAAAATATCAAACCACAATAAGATGACTAAAATTCTTGAATTAAGTTTTTTAAAAATAAAATCTGGTTTAGCACAATGTCCACAGCCAACCATTTAATAATAACAAAGGTTATGGCCCAAACTAGATGACTTTGCTTGGTTCAAAATGAGTCATTTAGTTTTGGAAGAGGCTAATATATACTATTTTAGAGATTTTCTGGGTGAAAGATTCCAGTGTGAAAAACTTGGGTTGATGTGAGATTTGTTAGGTTATTTATTTCTATATACCTATATACACTGACAAAACTTAGCTGCCTCTTGAAATAATGAGTTGCTTTTCTGGGTTTTGTAGTCAAATATTGGTTCAGGAAAGGTTGCTGAAAAATGTCTCCAGTGGGAACAGTCATCTTTTCCTTTCTTACAGTATTTATAGGAATTGTATTCTATTGTGACACAACATCATTCCCATTGAATTAATTTAAAGATTTAAGAATATAGAGAACTGAGGTCTTCAGCCATGCTATTGCTTCACGCCAAGCAAAGAAATGCGAAAATGCTTTCTTGGTAATATATCAAAAGTAATACAAGAATTCTAGTTCCCCATCCACACCTTCAAAATACTCACTTCTAGTTAAATGACTAAATAATGAATGTTCTTGCCTTAAAGTTTGCTTTGATAAATTACTAAAACTGGACTGGATATTTTAAAGCCCATTCCACATTCTATATATGAAAAATTGTAAGATAATTTTTTTAAAGTTTTTTATGAAAACATAGATTTAAGTTTAACCTCATATCTTGAAGATAACCCTCATTCTTTATGGTCTGTTAGTGATTCCTACAACTGAATGACCTCTTGTTGACACCTTCAATGGGCCAAGTATGAAGAATAAAATCAGATAGAAAGGCATCCTCTTTGGCGGCTGTTCTGCAGCTGTACTGCTCTATTGTTCTGGCAGTTTGCCAAGACTTGAGTCAGAGGATTTTCAAAAAGTAATGTCAGATTACTTTGGAAGTTTGGCAGGATGTCAGTATGTATATTTTTAAAAAATCTCAATATTCCACTGCATTTCTATTTCTTCTCCTCAAAGTGAATAAGTAATCTAATTGATCTAGTTAATACAGTTAAAAAAACTCAGAAGATTGATGTTACATAGTGGTGGAACAAGGCACTGATTCCTTCTCAGCCTTGGCCACTGACTGTGGATAGTCACTGTCACTGTGGTAGTCACTAGACTAACTTTCCTTATATAGAGTGTTAGAGAAAGAGGAAGAGGAGAAATTATTGCTGAATTTAGTTTCTTAGAATTAGAGTTATTGGACATAGCCTGTGAGAAAGATACAGATGGAGAGATGGAGAGATAGATTATAGATAGATATAGATAATAGATTGATAGATCAATAGATCTGTTTTATCTATAGCTATAAACTAGTTATATTATAACTTCAAATATAACATTGTATCCTGTATATATACACAATGTTATAATGTAGATACGTAAATCATTCAATAGTAGGTATACTATTATGTAATAATCATGCAACATATATTCAAAGGCTATGATAACCTTCTTCAACTTAGGAAATCTACAAATGCATGGTTTCAAATCCCAGAATGGTCATGCTGAAAGAATTCTGGGATTGAGGATTTCTACATTGAGAGGATCACAATGCAATTGCAGATAGTAGTTTGGCTTGCCAAGCTACTAGCCCTGTTGTAGTAAATGTTTACAATGCTTGTCAAGGTGGACCACAGAAGGGAGAATGGCTTTGCACCAGACAGAAAGATTAGCAGCTCTTACCTGCAGCTTCAACCAAAGTTCCCTCCCTTCCTGGAGCTTCCCTGCAAATGGGTACCATAACTGGCAATGTTCAGAACCATGAAGAATCTGACTGCTTGCACAGAGTACTAGCTTGTCTTCCACTGAAGTGGTACCTATTTATCTACTTGCATAGAACATGCTTTCAAACTGTTAGCTGGCAGAAGCTGAGGTAAGTGACAGGGGCTTGCCCTGCCAAGCAGTGATAGGATTCAAACTGCCAGAGCAGATACCATGTCCAGCATCATTAAACCACTAAAGTTTTTAATAAGTTGAGATTTTTCATAATTAACATAATTAAATATTCCCACATTATAAAATACTTTAGCAAAGATATCATAGTACTCATTTATCTTGATCTAATATACCAAATATGATATCATCATATAATGTTTATGCATTCTATACATGTAGTTCATTTTAGTGAGTAACCAAAATAACCATATGAGTGCATATTTAACGATAACATTAATTGTAGAGAAAAAATAAAATCATGTACCTACTATGGTCAATGTAGCTGTGAATAGTTCCCTGATGTCCATCGAACATCATATCCCAACCAACTATATATTTAATCATTAAAATATGTAAAGATAATACTGAGCAAAGTCTCTAGCATCATTTTTATGTTCAAATATTCATATAGATCCAGTGTAAGCACCCGAGGCATTCTTAGAAAACAGAGGTTTGTGCTATACCTGGAAATATTCTCATTAAGAAGAAAAAGGGTGTGATAATTTAACTGATAAAAAACATCATCGATTCTAGAGAAAAAATCTGAAAATAGTATATCTTTGTTGGCCAAACCTTATCATAGCAATCAACTTTATAAACAGTGGCTGCCAATTAGGAGAGCTTTCATGATATTATTTAAAAAATCCATATGTACCATCAAAAAGTGGTCTAGGCCTAATTTTTATGTACTGTTTGTGGTCATTTTAGGCTCATAAAAACTATGTAAATATAATTGAGAAGCAGCTTTTTATGATAGAAGGAATTTAAGAGAATTTTTAGAAAATGAAAAAAACAAGTGAATACTATAGTGACAAAACATGTTTTTGGGTGTGTGAGGCAAAAAATTTTTGGAGTACTATTATTGGTTTGCATTTTTCACAAGAGTAATAGCTGAGAAATGCAATTATGAATTTTTAAACAAAATACCATTTAAATGTCAGAAATCTGTCAGCCTTGCTTCTATTTTTCAAATGCCAACCCAGAAAAATTGTTTCAAAATTGTATATTGTACATGTTTCCAAGTTCCTAAGACAACGTATTTTACTATATCATCAGACACTTGAGCAAATCTTTTATTAATGTCCACGGACAGTTTGACAGATGCTTGTTATCAAAAGTTTTCATTTTCCAGGAAATTTGCTGTAGCTGTTACTTTAGACACCTTCGTATTATATTTCCCCCCCTTCTTTTTCATTTGGTATTATGTTGCTCTTTGACATTTTTTTTAAAAAAGGAAGATTTGATGGGCCTATGGACATTTGTTTTGTAAATATTGGTTATACATTTTTTTCTTCTTTGTATCAACATTAATTTTTTGGGTCTGAATTAAAGAATGAATGAAATAGCCATAGAATTCTTGAGTTCAATTTTTTGCTTTCATCAGAATGCAGCTTGTGCCACAATTTATTCAAAAAGCTCAAAGAGAATTGTATTTTTAGTAACACATAAGCACATCCTAATTGGAACTAAATATATGAATCCTAAAGCCTTTCCTTCTATGTTTTATTTTCAATTGACTTATTAGTTAAAGGACACTGAAACAGAAGGTGGCAGTAAAGTATAACCTAGAATGAATACCTCATTTGGAGATAGTGTGTTGTAGAATAGCCAAGTATTTGGGGCTGGATAAAATACACTTCTTACAATTTGTTTATAGTTCTGCAAGTCTAAGCTACAGAGCACAATTTGTAAGTGTTTTGTATGCATATATGAAGGTACAATTAGACCAAAGCTTTTATTAAAAATAAAACCCAGGAATAATATCATTTTAAAGTAATGTTTGAAAGGGTTAATAGCTAGAAAGTAAAACTGTTTAGAGCTAGAGTTCAGTTATAACACTATTACTTATAAGTCAAGTATGTTTTATTTATCACAACACAGGACATATTCTATATTGTTAACACTACCAAAACCCTTATTTTAAAAATTCAGTTCACACAGTGCTCTTCTATGTGGTTTTCAAAGCTTCATTAGCTATTTTTGTTCAGAGCATTTCCTCTCATTTCAGTTATATTTATTTATTTGGTTTCTTGAATAACTTTCAGATCATGCACGCAACAGTTTTCAGAAGAAAAATATTCTTCATTCTTTGTAGGTATCTTTCTCTGAGCCAACTAAAAATGCTGTTCTCCAGAAAGAGTTTGATATTTTTATTCATTTCTGATTTCAAAAATCTGCATCATCTCTTGATTTCACGTTCCTCTTATTAATAGCCAATAAACAACAACCCCCTTTGCCTGGCATTGGGGAGTTAGATAATTTTTCTGAAAGAAGAATTCACATTGTGAAATTCTTACTCTTACAGCCACAACACCAACCATCATACGCAGACATCACTGTCATAGCCTCTGCTATGGCTAATATTATTTTAGGATTTCAGTTATTTCCATCCTGTTGAAGGTAGCTTCTCATATCTCTTTTTAAAGAACAGCTGCTTCCTGCATCCATGCTTTAGAGAGACCTGAAGTGAGGATTAGAGGAGAATTGAATCCATCTTTAAAAGCTGAGAATTTTACCCAGGGCCTTAAAGAACAAATTGCTTATTTAGTGTGTAAGGACAGCATTTCACAGTTTACTCAAATTTTGCAAAAGAAGGAGTTCTGAGGCAAATTATTCATCCACTAGTTGCAATGATAATTTTACCCTTTAAGCCTCTCACTGCATTTCTTGTAATTTGCCTTTATTAAAGAAGTAAAAGCAATACAAAAATAATAACATTTCTTACTTTCTGTAAAAGACCAGCTCTTGGATTCAGGTGCATGACTTAAAAATTCAGAAAAAGGCAGGACTTATTTTTAAAAGCCCCTTTAGCATCAGAGGCAGCTCATAGACACACTTGCCCCCAAGAATTTGGCCAACAGCATTATCTTAATTGTCTTCAATCTGTTTCATTTGTTCTGTCAACATAAATCTCTTTAAGTGAATATAGATAATCAGAAAATGGTGTGTGTGGTGTGTTTGTGTGTGTGCAGTGCTGCTTGATCACTTAGTTGGTATTTAACCTAGCAATATGCAAGGAAGCTGGAGAAAACATTTATCCCTGAAAGAGCACAAAGGGATGATAAAGTAACAGAAGCAGAGCAGTTTATCCGTGTCTGTTTAGAACTACATAAGAAACAAAGAAATATGTTTAGTGTTTTTTTCTGTGCCAGAATATTCTTCTGTTTCAAACTACAGAAGGTTATAATATCAAACAACATCACTCGCAAGAAGTTCATTCTTTTCTTTATCTATTTGATAATGAGATTAATGCCTTTGGCTCTTCAGCTACATGAAGTAACAAATCCATATTTCAAATTATAACCCTGCTACATATGATGTTAGTCTCAAAGATACTATTTAAAAAACCCACCCTGTTTTATTTATGAATTGTTGCTTTCTTTGATTTTTTTATGGTCTTGTAACTAACTTTAGCATTAAAGAATCATTCAGCTTCAGTTCTTGTTTTTCTATGAACATTTTTTTGCCAGATAGCTAAATTTGGGATGCACTTAGCACTAGCTCTCAATGTTAACTTTTAGAGGCCATATAGATTAGAAAAATGCAGCAAGGATATACAAAGAAGCATCTGGATTTGATTTTAAAGGTATTCTATATGTATCTTTGATAAAACCAAAACAAATACAATTACTTCTCTTTCCTTACAGTATTTTAAAATTGTCATATAGCACAATTTTATCAAATACTTTAAGGAAAAAATATCACTTGGCAACTATCATTTAAAACAAGAATGACTATTTCTTAAACATTAAATTGTTTTTGTGAATTAAAATGGCCAACTTTTCTATGAATCTGTTCTGATTTGTTTTTAAGGGCTTGAGAGTCACAGTGAGTAATAACATAAAGTAAGCAGAACTGCATTACTATATGTATATGTGTGTAAACACAGTGTATACGTGTGTGTGTATACGTGTGTGAATTTTCTTCATTGTTTATTGTTCATCTTACTATTTTACTATGTGAGTATTTTAACTAATTTTCATGTGATGCATACTTTAAAATGCTGAGAAATGTACAAGCAGTTAGAGAACAGATGCACAAACACAAAATGATTTGAAGGCTTGATGCAGACAGAGCGAGATATGCCCATGTGTATATATGTGAATGTATATGCTCACCTTCTTTATTTTGCAAATATTGTTTTTAAAAAGATTTTAAAAAGAAAGATTAAAAATTATACAAATTAATATAAAGTAAGAAAAAGAAAAGAAACTAATCAAAGAGAAAGCTAAAAGTACAAGAAAGGGAAAAAGTAAAAAAAAAAGGATACATTATAGAAAAAAGAGTTATGTCATAACTATGAAGTAGAAAGTAAATTTATAATTGTACTTACAACTACTTAAACAGAAGCTACTTTTTATATCTTTTTTCTTTTCTATCCTGTCTAATATCAAAATTATAACTCGTGTTTCATGCAAAATATCTATAAGGGGTTTCCAGTAGGCAATGATGCAATTATCTTTTATAAGATAATTTTTATTAACTACTTCTCAACTTTATATTAAGCTTTAAAATTCTCTGAATGTGTATTTGAATCCATAATAGTATTACTTAATATTAATAGCATAAAATTAATCAATTTAGTCTACTTTATGATACATTCTTTTACTTTTTCTGTATTGTTTCAAATTTCAATAAAAGGTATACATTTTAGCAAATATATCTTTATAATTTGTATGCCGTTCTGTTTCAAACGTAGACTTACACTGTTCAGAAAGATGAATTCCTTTGTTTAAATTTTCTATGAATTTTAAATAAGCAAAAACATTGCAAATTATATCTTGTTTTGATTTATTTCACATTTTCCTTGACAAAATTCTAGAATCTCACAATAAGTTGACCATTTGTAATTGCCTATTATTTCTGGTTTTTGTGCTGAGATCCATAAAAATCTTTTCAGGAACAACACGACTTTATATTTATTCCATATTATCAATATGGTACATCTTACATAATATTTCAGTGTCCTTCAACTTCAATAGCCTTCTATTTTCTGTAACACACACTCTTTCTTTCAAACAAACAGTGAGTTGCAAAGTACAATTTCAAATCGGGCAAACCCAATCCTCCTCTTCCTTTGCATTTTGTCCATCTTATATTTAACTCATATTTTTCCTCTGACTCACAAATTTCCTCTGACTTTAAATTTAGATATATCCTTCTACCAATGTTTAAATGGTGCATCAGTTGTCAAAGCAAATATTGTCTGAAACAAAAACATCATTCTAGGCAAGACATTCATTTTATTACAGAAATTCTCCCCAGCAATGACAGTTGTAGTTTCTCCAATCCTAACATATCTTTTAAAATCTATTCCATGTCTGAACATATTATTTTGAAATCACCTAGAATTCACATTTGTCATAATGATACCCAAGTACTTCTTCTTCTTCTGAATCTTAAAATCAGTCTTATTCATCAATTCTGTTCAGTTTTCTATTTTAACTTTTTTGTTAACATCTTAACTTTTTGTTAACATCTTCATCTTCTGTTTATTAATCTTGAAACCTGCTAATGCGCTAATATATTTTAATTTGCCCATTGATATGTCAATTTCCTTTAAAGAATCTTCCAGCACCAACATCAGAACATGCTGGATCTCCATTAACAATTATTTGTGCTTTGTCCAGGTGTAAATCAATCTTACCTGTTTTAAAAATTTCTCTTTAAAATTCATATCTTCCAAAATCTTGCATGAGAAAGCCCACTTCAAATTGTGAAATGTCTTCTCTGCATCTAAGAAAATTAATGTGACTTGTTTTTCAGTATTTTGCTCCAAATATTACAAATGTCAAGCACATTTCTAACATTGTCTTTTAAATAAAAACTCAAAAATTCTTGCAAAATTATTTTCAATATATCAGCTAGAATTGTTGTGAACAACTTGTAGTGATTGTTTAGCAATAACATGGCTGTGAGAAAAGATAATACTAATAGTAACAAGCACTTTGAATTCAATACTAAAACATTTGGAGTACTACTTGAACACCATTGATAAAATCACAATCAGCCATACGCAATAGGTAGCTTTACTTGGAACAGTTCACATCCTTCAAGGATACAATAACAAATTCTTATAGTAGGTCCTTGGAAAATGACATATAATAGGTGGATAAAAATACCAAATCCATATCAGTCTGACTATGCAATGAATCACAACAATAAACTATAAGTAGAAATTCTGATTTACTTTGTTTTCCAAGTCACAGCTGTTTTCTCTTCCCAAATAATTCCAGTGTAAAATTAGGTGGACCATCAGCCAGATCCTATGGTATTCAGTTTTATATCCATGGGGTCCTAGTAATCTCATTTGTTGTTTTTAATAAAGCATTTATGAAAATGTTATCATATTTTATATGCGACAACCCTCTTAAAAAAAGAATACTTCTCCCCCCCCCACAAACAATCCTCTGTGTATTTGTGTATATGTATGTGTGTACTCATGTATATGGATACATTTGTTGTAAATACAGTCCTATAGATGCATGGCAATTGTACTAAAATGCATATCCCTATTCTGGAAACTATCATGTCATAATATGGGTTTGTGTTTTCTTTTATGGTTACTTTTGGGTACACTTGAAAATCTGGAGAAACCTGACCAGGCCATAATTCAACATCAGGAACAAGACCAAACCGGAATATAAGCTCTACCTGTTCCTGAACAATAGACAAGCCTCAGGATAACACAATTCTGTGGCTCTTGAGGGGAATACATTTCACTGCAGTGGTCTATAATAGGGTTACAACTATGCTTTGTTTCAGTCATTCTTTCCCTTCTTGCCTGCAGCACAGTGTGCTGATTTAAAGTCTCTCTGGAGGGAAAGACATGCATGCACTTCCTGCCAGTTAAATGCTGGCACAAGGAATTCTGGGGATCACTCTGCCTGGCTATTATCCAGATGCAGTTTTGTGGCGAACCTACAAGTGTTTATGGTAAAATAATACTCAAGTTATTGAGCACCATGTTGAGAAATGGCAAAAGGGCTTCTGTGACTGTCAAGGCCAGAAACAAACATTTTTCATTTATAATAACTAAAAGCTGATGCAGTAACTGAAAAAGTTTCAAAAGTTCAAGGGATGCTTTGTTTTTCATATAGTAAAATGGAAACCCATTTTTCATCATAGGCTTATTTGTAAAAAAAAATAACATTTTTTTTATGAACGAGGAATATGGAATACAACAAAAGCCACCCATTCAGAACTTCTTAGATTTCCCTATCAAGCAGGCCCATTGTATTTGATCTGAGAAAAAGTAATTTTTCAGTGGTCTGTTTCTAAAATAGTCATACAGCACTGGATTCAAATGCTACATTGCTGTTTTAGGGTAGATGCCCTATTGTATGTGTCATAAAGACTACAATCCATAACAAATGTGATTAAGTGCAATTTATTTTTAAGAAAATGTGATGGATAGTTAATGATAAATAGCTTAGAAATAAAAAAACCCTGAGAAACAAGTAACTGTAAAATCAAGAAATGAAAATATGAAAGGTGTGTAGTCCAAAGGCTTAGTGAGTCATTTGGAGTCTATATGAATAGGGTTAATATGTTCATTCATCCAAATAGGATGCTTCGGTAACTCTCAGTTTATTTAACAAGTTTATTATTTGTAAATCTAGATGTTGCTCATTCAAAAAGAGATGGTGTAACAATAAAAAAATAAGTATTTCAGCAGTGTCAACAGTAGTGTAATAAAAATACTATGATCATTCTCTCATTAATGATTCCAAATTGCACGTACTCCTTTCAAGCCCTTAGGCCAGGTGAGCTTCTGAATGAGGATGTCAATACTGAGATATTTTGAAGCTTGATACTGGCAACAGCCCTAATTTTCCATTTTAAAAAACTTAATGAAAGTATACTCTAGCCCATCTAAAGTTTCAAAATTCTTTACTGGAACCTTTGTGAAAAGTGGCATAGAATCTGTGAAGTAAAAATAAGCAAATATATGTACAAGTAAGCTTAAAAAATCAGAGTTGTGAATGAACGTAAAGCAGAATTGTTGCAAACTACTCTTCCATACAGTTGTCAATTATACTTTCAAGGTTGTATGCATGTAGTCACTGGAAAATAAACTTGGATTAAATGCATTTACCTCTTTTTTCCATACGCAAGAGTGGAACAGAGTTTAATTTGTATATGAACCATAATTATCGAGGATTGTACTACAAACAAGAAGCAGTCACATAATTATTACATTATGAAGAGAATCATAATGTCCTGGGATGAAGAATACCAGAGATCCATCCAAAATTTTCAAAGAGGAAATATCATATAATCCCATGAAAGTTAATCAGGTATCATATTACAGTCAGAAATGAAAACAGACAATAGTAGTGTGTGATTATGTCTATATGCAAACTATTTACCAACGGAAACCCATTAAAACTCATATGTTAAGTGTTTTAAGTGATTAGTAAAGGTTCATACATTCTCACTGTTTTTCTAAATTATTTTTCATTATAAATAAAACATGAATGCAGGCATAGGTTGTAATTTTCAATTGTCTTCAAGTTCTTAATTGGTTGGTTTTTATGATGCCTTTAACAAGTTTTGTTTTGTGTAAGCTACTTTAATTCTAATTGCTGGGAAATTTATGTCCACATTTAAATATTTATTAAATAAAATTAGGTCTATATGTGTCATAGTCTGGGCATTAATGTAGTATGAAGATGTTTTGTTATCTGCTTTTAAATGACATGTCTTATGACATTGTCTTTCATTCCCAAGCAAATGCACATTCAACCTGAATTCACTTTCAGCTGTGTAAAACTGAATATAAAACAGAATGGAAACTTGTTATACGATGATCTATGATTACTCATGATAATATTGAAGTTGATCGAGTCTCAGCCTGGGAACCACCAGCCAGCTTCATGATGTGTTATCATGAAGCTGAGGACTTTGCCAACTTTAACCAGCCAAAAGCATTACTGAATAATTACTGATAGATACCTTCTACTTTCTTTCTCCTCTTTCCATAAACTTTTGGAGATTTACTGTATGATCAATTCTAGAGAACATGAATGTTCAACAGAAATATAAACTAGTCCTCCCCACCATTCTCTGTCCCACCTACCATTGGCCAGTTGGATTTGCAATGAGCGCATTCCTTCCCTTTAGTTATTGGCCATAGTCATTTTGGCTTCCTACAGAAGAAAATGAAATTATCTTATGCAATTGCAATATGCTTTTTTGAAACTTATTTTCCAAAGTTGTAATGAGAGCTCCACATACCAACAGACTAAAATTCACCTGCTAACAGACAATTCTGGTGATTGAGGGATTAAGAGAATACATTTTATTATGGCCATAATGAAATATCCTTTACATTTTTTGTAGTATGAGAATTTTATAGTACTAAAGAGAAGCTTCATCTTCTCTCAAGATTATCATCCAGTAGAGTCTGAAAGCTGGATCTGTTTTACAAGTTGAACCAACGCAAACAGCAAAGTACAATCTTGTGCTGCATATTCAAGTTTTACTTGCAAGTTCTACATTATCTCAGACTAAATCTGTCAGGACCTGTTTTCCAGCAATAATGAAAGGTAAAGTCAGAAATAAGATAAAATTATAGACCATAGACCTTGAATTAGAAACAGGCTATTTAGGTTAAGGTCAAGCCCTTCATCAATGCAAAAATCCCAACTGTAGCACACTGAAAAAATAGGTAACAGTCGCTGCTGTTTGAACCCCTGAAGTAATGAGGAACACTCTACTTAAGATAAGCGTTAATTCATTTCTTATAATGTTTAGCTGTGTTTTCATGTCTTTTGTCTTAGTTCCAAACACAGTTAGCTGATGGGGATATTTGCACCTGATATTATATTTCCTCAGGAAGGTCAAAATCTCCCTGAGTAGCCTTGCACCATTGATGGCTGTAATAGCATGGATTAAATAATACCAGTAGCCAAAAGTCAGTATTACAAAATAAATAATCCATGAAGTTCAGTAGGAATGAATCTACTTGATCTGGCAATATGCATACTAGGAATAGAAGCATTGGATAAAATTTAATAGCATCTAAGTTTGTCCAGCTAAAAATCCATACAAAATCCCACAGCAGTTTTTGAAAAGCATTGGGAAAAGAATGTATGTCTCGATGTTTGATACAAAAGAAAGAGTAGGTAATTAAACAGCTTATGCTGGTTAATTTACATTTTAAAAGCCTGCTGGCCTATTTACTGGAGATAATTACATCAGGAAATTTGATTTCCCAAATTTCTCTGGGAATTCCTGTTAACAACTTTGTTTAATAGAGAAAACCTGGAAATACAAATGATATGCATTTTCCTCTTTAAATTGCAGATTTATAATTTGAAAAAAGAGTTTAAAAGACAAAATACCACTTCATTTCTGGCCTAAATCTATTTCCAAAATATAAACTATATTAAACCCTTTCTGTCATGATGAAGTTAGAGAACTAAGAAAATCAGATTATGCTGCTTTATCAATTGTTAGCCAAGCTGGAGAAGGTTGTAGGAAAATAGTTCTCAAGACCGTCCCAACACATATACTTAAACAAACACACAATCATACAGAGAGTATATCATTAATATATTACTAAACCTTTCCTGTTTGTCAGTTTGAAATTGTGCATCGTAAGACTACATTTTTTGAATTAATGCATCTCAAATGGTCTAACTTAAAGAATGTGACCAAAATAACAAACAACTCCTGTAGGATTGAAATTAGACAATGTTGTTGCTTTAACTCTGCCATATCACTGCAGTCAACCACAATCATGTGAATATTGTTTCCAAAACTCCTTACTAGCTTTCCATAAAGAAAGTCAATGGGAATGCCAACAGGAAATCAGAAATCACTCCTGCTCCTACTGGTTTTTTCTTTGCCCATAGCCATTCTGTTTATCATTTTCGGTAAGCAAATATCTCTGAAATGATGAGCCAATGTATCATAGGTTGGTTTTGGCAGGCAGGCAGGCAGGCACATATACATACAAATATCTACACACATACATGCAGAAATGTATATGTGTGTGCATGTCCTTATATATGTTCTCTCCAGTGTTGAATGCACCTTTGTTAATTCTCCATATTCAACACTACTTTTTACACAATTCTGCTTTTAAAAAAATATTATCAACATAGTTCCAGCAATATTTTTTCATGGAAAAGTGGAAAAGAATATCAAATATGTAGAAAGAATAAAAAAGATAAATTAGATACAGAAAAGCAGTGGCTTTCAGGTTTCTTTCCTTCATATTTTATTTTTTAAATTTATCTAAATAATTCTATCTCCTAGAGTTGTATAATCTTTTCTTTTCTTTTCTTTCTTTCTTTCTTTCTTTCTTTCTTTCCTTCCTTCCTTCTTTCTTTTCTGCTTCTTATTTATGTGTAGCCCTCTAGCTATAGGGCTTTTTATTCTACTATCTCTTCTTTGATATCAATAAGGACCTCTACTAAAAAATTAATATCAGATGATAAGGCCCAAGGTATTTAAATTAATTAGATGTTAAATATTATGTAGCTCATCCCTAATTAGATGACATAGATCAAGTTTGATCCCAAGAGCATTTCACAATATTTATTACCATACAACATACAACTCAATTCTGAGATAGAGCAGTGAAATTTTCTCCATTCACTTTTCATGGTACATAATCTACTAATTTTTCTCTACATTACAAAATATTTGCTACAGCAATCTGCTTTTTTCCTCCACTCATTATAATAAACAGCAATATCAGAATGGAAACTATTATGTGATTTGACAGAATTGGACCTGGTACTTTGTAAACAGGTAGTCTACAAACAGCTTGTGGTAGAAGAAATGACAATAAGAATTAAACTCATAAAATTTATAATCTTGGAAAGGGACCAATTATGACATTAAGTCCAATTCCTTTGTTCAGTGTCATAGCATAAGAATTAAAACTTATATAATGAATATTTTTGGATTTGTTTGAAAATATCATGTGAATAAGAATTTGTTCTCTTGGAAGGTGGATTACTCTCAAACAAATAAAGTTAGGAAATAGTTTACTTTCTAGTATCCTGACAGAATCTGCATTCCTGTAACTTAATCCATTTCCCTATATACGATTAAAAGGAGGAAAAAGTTTGGAATGGACCTTGGTTTGGGAAAGCAGAGACAAGAAGAGCAAGGAAGAAATGACATGGAGAACTATTATCTAAGATTGAGAGAATGATAGGGAAAAGTTGGACAGTTGGGATGATATTCAAAGGCAAGAGAATGGTAGAAAATGGAAGAGTTTGAAATTTGTATGACATTTGTTGAAGTTCTAAGAAAAGTGGGATTGGGAAAAGATAGAAGAGAAATTAGCTATGTAACAGCGAGAGAACAATGAAGGAGTAGAAAGAAGAAAGTTGAGGATTTTGAGGAGAAAGTCTTTGTAAATGAATGTTAGATGGACTGGGAAAGAATGAGAAAATAATATTTTGAATCAGTGTGTGTTGTAGCCCAAGCTCTCTCTGGACATTAACCCTATATATAATCAAGGAAGTTTATGGATTCAACTTAAAGTATTACTAATCACAACCCAATACAATCAATTAAATAATACATTAAACAAATGATATAAAGAAATAATATGAATCAGTTGGCAATCTATGGGCAATTAGAACAAAGAATGTTTAATGCTAGCTTACAAAGCAATCAAATTAAAAATCTGAGAAGTGAGCATATTATCCAGTTCAAAGAGAGAAAGAAAGTTCAGAGAGTTACACATCTAATTCAGTAAGTTAAATATGGAGTTCAGAGACTGCAAAGGAAAAGGGGAAAGTTTTCAAGAATTATATACACTTTATATAGCATTCAACTATAGAAGAGGGCAGAAAATGAAACATACTCTCATCGCAACAAAGAAAGTCAGAATTTTTTAGCTTTTCTGCTACAGCAGAAAATGAGGGAAAAGTATTTCTAAGGTATAGCTTCACACATACACACACATACAGATACAAGGAGTACTTTTAGCACATGCAACTATTTCACTTGTTAATGGAGAATAAAATATTTTTTCTGAACTGAAGAGATGGAGGAGTCACCTGTTGATTGTAGCTTCTTTGATCCTCAAAGGTCAATGTTAGGAAAGGGAAAAGGATCCCTTTTAATATCATATATATATATATATATATATATATATATATATATATATATATATATATATATATATATATATATATATATATATATATATATATGATTTGTCACCTCATAAACTCTTCTCCCTTTAGTAATTTTTCTCCAAAATGAGAACAGTTATGTTACTGCCATTTGGAAGTAGGGCAAGGCTGGGCCATTGGGGACAGTTATGTAAAAGTGTAAGGAAAAGGGCAGATGCAGTGAAAATCATTGTCTTTCTTCCTAAATTTTACTAGAAAGTGTGAAGTCTTTCCCTCTTTTTATCAGGATTTCACACTAGTTGAAGAAGATAAAAACTGGGTGGAGTGGAGAGGCAGAAATCATCTGGCTGGAAGATATAGCAAGATTACCAGTACTGTAGGAACACCTGAAAAGCCATAGTTGTTGGGGAGGTTCTTCTCTCTCTGCTGTATTGATTATTTTGTCCATGGAAAACTCCCTTTCTTTGACACATGTTTGAGATAATACTAATCTTCCTCACTAGCAGGCTGGGCAAGAATTCCAGGCTAGCCTCAAAATTATGATTTTACATAATATATCTAAAAGACTACATTGGAAAGTTGGAACTGAGAAGCAGAAGTCTCAGTTCTCTAGACTAGATTGGATAGCTGTCAATAAAAACCAAAGTGTGACATCTGTATTTTGAAAACAAGATACAGGTAGAATGGCTACATTCACCTACACTTCTTCCTTCCTTTGTTTCTTCCTTCCTTCCCACCCTCCTCTCTTCCTCCTTCCTTGATATCAGATAACTTATAACAAAGGATTTTTTAAATATTTCCTGCCAATTCTTCCTTATAACAAATTATGTTTTCTTTTGAAAATGTACTTTCCAATAATGCATTTGCTATAAGCTTTTTCTTCTTTTTCCATTTCCAAAAGAATTCTATCTACACAAATGCCAGTTCATCATAATATAGCTCATTATCTATAACAGTTGTCTTGGCAATTAGGATAAATTCTCCAATGTAGGGAGTTTAAGTATATTTGCTTAAATGAAAAAAAATCTTAAATCTTATATTCTATGTTCACATCAAGTCTTGTGTTTTGTTTTCAGGACAGTACAAGGTGAAATTAAGTATAATGATCCCCTAGAGTAGTTTCTTCTTTAATTTAGCTGTAGAAATCCAAAACATTATTATTATTTTATAGCTAGCAGACTTACCACAGGTTACTTGAAGATTAAAAACATTTGGATATTTTATGTCTTTGTACTGAAATGTCATTATTAAATAAGAACATCAGAAAATATGTTTGGAAGAAAAAATGGTAGTATCAAATCAAATAGCATTTAAAGAAATATTCCATAAATTGCTTATTGAGGGATGGTGATCATAAGCAGCAATACGTTTTCGTGACTTGAAACTCATCTCATATTTTTAGCAGAATCCAATGTTCATTATTGCAAGGGAGGGAGGAAGCTTCCTTCAAATGCTTTGATAGGTTAATACATCTTTAAAGGAAAAAATGGGTAAATTAGGGAAAGGGTATTATTTTTGGTTATTTTCTCAGAGATAGGCTGTAAATCAGAGGTGTCTTTCTCAAAACTCAGAGACTGAGATATGGAATAGCCTTCCCATGGAGTTTCACTGGGCATCTACTGTATTGAATTTTCAGCACTAGCAACAAACTTTTTATTCTTCTAGATTTTTATAATCTAGAATATCTACCATTAACATGGTCTTTTTAACATTTAAATTTTAAGTGTTATTTATCCTTCCCTTCCCATTGGTTGCTCCTGGTTCGCACCGGTACTCCAGAAGGGGTTCGTCAAATTTACTGTACATTTTAGAACCCTTCATCCTGTGGGACAGTACCGGAACATTCGCTTCCCCCACCTGTCTGTTCACCGCTTGCTCACTCACTTCCCCCGCCTGTCAGCACCATGCTTTCCCCAACTGATTCCCACTGATTGGCTGGCTCACCAATCACCCCACCTCTGAGAGGCAGTGGGGAGGGGGCTTTCTTGCACACCTTCTTTCTTTCTCCGAAGGTGTGCAAAAAAGCCCCCACCATTGCCCAGCAGGGAAGCAAGCCCTGGGCCTCATCTCTGCGTCCTTCCTCAAGAGCTGGCTTCGGGGATAGCCAGCCTTTCCCATCATTGCATCCTTCACTCGCCTTCCACCCGGAGGCAGGGTGCCTCCAATTTCACCTCCTGGGAGAAGGTTGCCTGAGATGCAGCTGCATTTTGCCTTGAAATTTGCTGTCCTGGAAATCCGAAGGGGACATTTTCCCAGCGGTGTCTCAGGCAACTTTCTCTCTTGCACCGCAAGGAAGCGAAGTCAAATTTGTTTATTTAACCTTCCACTCCAGCCTCCCCCGCCCTACTACATTAAGATCCCCACATTTCTGATTCCCACTGGAAGCACACAGGCCTTCCCTCCCCCTCCAGAGAGCCCATGCCAAAAGAGAGGAGGCGGGCTGATTTGAATGCAGGCGAGCAGGCAGTTTAGTGGCCTGCCTTCTTTGCTAGTTTGGGGTTAGGAGGTGGAGAAAGAAGGCATGCAATAGCTGAGGGTGAAGGTGTTCCCCTTTGCCCTTGGTGGCGGGGGTGCTTTATCACAAGCCTCCTTTCTTTCTCTGCCTGCCTGAATGAGCAAAAGAGGTGCTGGCCCCAAACTGCCCACTTGCCCACATTCAAACCAGCCCTCCCCCTCCTGTCTTTCAGCAAGCTCATTAACATAAGAGGAATTACACGTGGGGCTTTTCAAACAGCCAAACTCCTCTCCTGTTCCTTCTTTTGCTGTTGTACACGCCGCACGGGTTGCACTACCTTATCCTGGATGCCCCGCTGCCCCTGGCTTCCCTCTGAGAGTCTCCGCTCTCTAGGGCTGTAATTGTGCAGGCTGTGTGTGTGCGCCTATGTTTTCCAAGGTGTGGAACAACTCCGGAGCCCATCCGTACCATCTGTGGAAAAGATAGTTGTGCAAGAGACAGACAAACAGACAGACAGACAGAGGCACACACAGAGAGAGGGGTTGATAGACAGACAGACACACACACAGGAGGAGAAAAAGAGAGACAGACAGAGACACAGAGAGAATGACAGACAGAGACACAGAGGGAGGTAAGGAGAGATAGACAAAGAGCCACAGAGAGAGAGACAGACAAACAGAGAGACAGAAAGAGACAGAGAGAAAGAGAAAGGAAGGAAGGAAGAAAGAAAAAAGAAAAAGAAAAAAAAAGAAAAAGAAAAAGAAAGTGGGAGAGAGAGTGAAAGAAAGAAAAAAAGAAAGAGAAAAATAGAACTTATTACCACAATTGAGCCCAAAATTTTGGTTGCTAAGTGAGAGCATTGTTAAGTGAGTTTCAACACATTTTCCAAGTTGGCCATGCCCACCTGGTCACATGACCACTGAGCCCCTCCCACAAAACAGGCCACACCTACAGTATAGATTCTAAAAAAATTTGAAACCCACCACTGATAGCTACCCATCTAAAACCAGTAAAACTGGGTGGTGAACAATCATAAAACAATTAAAAGAGTTAAAATGAATGCAAAAAAAGAAATTAAATACAAATTATAATCTGTCAGGGTCAAGAAATAGGATCCTTTACACATTCAGGACCATAGACCATGGCACTTAGTCTTTATTCTACTTAGTTGACTAGAGTGTAAATAAGCATTTTGATAAGTCATCTTGACAATATTTATGTAGATTCTTGACAATATTTATGGAGATTCTTATGGGTCATGGTTGTCCAAGAGTGCTTTTTAAAAAAGCAGCTGAATTTTGTTGTGTTTTCACTGAAGACAGTTCACTTTTCATCCAAGAGGTAGCCTCAGTTTGGATTGAAAGCTGGGGAATGGAAGGATGTATATTCCTTGCAATTATCTGGTTGTTAGCACTTTGAAAGTGGGTTATTAACTCTCTGAGAATTGTTCAGATCCCTTGGGGTTTATCTGTGCCCTCAGGGTCACCTGAATCCGAGTGCAGATGGGTGTGGAACCTTCTTGAAATTGCTGAAAGAATGGTGTTGTAAACAGGAGATAGGTGGTGTCATATCTCTCCCCCTCTATTGAGAGAGGGCTGCTCTGTTTTAATATAGATGGCCTCTTTTCCCCCAAAACATCTTTAAAAAAAAGAGATATCCTTTGGGATATCTCAACAATACTTTCTGTACAGAATAAGAATAAGATTATTAAATGTACATTCTGGGAAATATAACAGTACACTTTAGCTCCATCTACACTTAATTTAAACTATGATGGGCTCAATGAGACATAGCTGTCTATTTTATGATGGTAAGCTATAATGCCAAAACATATATCTATTTGCTGGAAACTTAATTTGGCTTCAGAAAACAAAGCAGTATAAAAGAGTCTGACAAAGCCAATATGGTGTATATAGATGGGAATAAACCACGTCTACAGTATACCTTTTAGTTCAATAGATTTTATTCCCTTCTAATTTGCAATTGCTAAATATTAAAACTGTAAGCATTTCATCAGATTTGATGGTACCAAATGGCACTGCTGATTTATTAAGATAGGAAGCTTTTGCAAAACATTGGTTTAGTGAAGTGCTAGTACTATTTATTTATGAATACTGAACATCTAACAAGTTCTTCAGCCCGGACAAAATGACGTTTGCTTTTATTCAAAGACTACCTTTCTCCTCTGGTGAGCATTCTAGATGACTAACAAAATTTTAAAACAGAAACAGTATAAAAGTTTTTTTAAAAACCAGAAACTAAATTAATAGAACTCACATCTCAGTTTTGTTAATACTTTATCTGTCAGTTCTATTTTCTTTGCAAAATCTTCTGGTATAGAAGATGATTTCTGGAGAAAAGGAAGTATATATGAGAAAAGGGAGTGCTTCAACCTTTACTCTGCTACCTAGTTGTCCTTTGACCCTCCCAAGCCCATGTTTGTGACATAATAGCCCAAAGGTAACTACAGCTGCAATATAACAACATTGTTCTGCACAATTCATGCCTTAACCCCAGTTCATGGCAGTTGTCCAAGAACTCAGTTATCTTCATTTTTATTGCCTAGAGTATACGGAGTTACAGAGACAGATTGTCATGTAGCTGATCGATAGCCCACCCTGCACGACTGGTGTGTCGCATATTGTACAGCTGGTAGTAAAGTAGGGTTTTGTGAGAATAATCTGGGTTTGAAAAAAAAAGGTCATTTCAGCACTTTACATTTTAAACTTTTGTCTTAATCCTAGCAAACCATAACGAAGCACAAAATCAACTCTAATTTAAAAACTTTTAAAGTATTAAATGACACCATTTAATAATCACTATTATCATTTCAATTTATTTAAAGCAATCAAGAAAACATGAAAGTTTATTTGGAAAAGATTATTTGGAACTAGCTATCAGAGTTTGAAGCTTTCTCTGTCTATGGCTAGTTATTTTAAACTTAGCCTAAAATTAATTTTGTGCTTTGAATTTTGTACAAAATAGATAACAAATCTTCCTTGTTATCCACAAAGGAGCCTATAAACCAATTATTGGAAGAAAAGGCAACCATCACATGCTACCTTTTACATTTGATTTTAATAAAATTGATTCAATAATATTTAAACCAAATTACATTATATCATGGAGGTGTCACATCATGTGATAATACTTTGTGTTCAGAGTAATTGTATGGAAGGAAAACCCCTTTAAATAAGTATTAAAATTAATGATCTGTGTACTAAGTCAACAGGAAATTTCCAAATGTGGAACACAATGGGGAAAGTGTTGTGGAATATGTTACTTCTCAAAATAGCTGCCATGGACCCATAACATTTTACAAAGCACCAATGTACAAGAATGTTACTTGGTAATTGTCCGTTCCTTTCTTTCTGACTGACTATGAACTTTGGAGACTTGAACAGATTATAGCAAGAATATCACATGTATTTGTTTTAGCCATCTTTATAAAGTCTGTGATAATTTGGCAGCTGTTTTTCAAAACTTTACCAGTATTTTATGTGAATGAACAAACTCACATTGGCCAGGGAAGCTTGTGTCTTTGTGCATAGATAAAATATAAAGATAGTTAGAGCTTCATGGGCTGCCTGGAAGTCACATTTGGAGTAAATAGATAACACTAAAAACTCAACAAAACCAAATGAATGAGAATTTTGCACATGATAATATCAAGATAGATGAAACTGAGGGGAATGTTTTTTGTTTTTGAGTTAGTTCCAAACTGAAATACTTTCCTAGAGCGATCCCATTTGTGTGAACCATGGAATACAGGCAATGCTTAGGTCAAGATATGTCATTAATCCAAAGGAAGCACTCAAATCTGATGTGTGATACCTAAATGAGGTATTGTAGTGATAACTACAATAATTATATTTGTCAACGCCCTATATAAAAACCTCCACCTACAAGCAGAACATTTATGCAATGAAAAAAATGGGCTACTTTTCCTTTCCTTTTTTTCTTTTAAGTGAGAAAAAAATAACTTACCAGTGATCTAAAATTGTACAGTCACACATATCAAATGTAGGACGTTACTTGTGTACAGCCAGGACCAGAAAAAGCTTGAAAGGCTATTTCTAGTAGGTTAGGAGCCTTTGTAAAATTGAATGGTAGGACTTCCACACACACACACACAGACCCAAAGTTTCCTGGTAGTTTTATCTTCAGAAATTCAGTATTTCTGTTTGAACAAACTATTTCTATTTCCTTAGATCCAGGCTTATCCATAAAGTATAGATTGCTTATATGTAAAATAGGTTTGCTTGCATCTTTGTATGCAAGATAAAAACAAAGATAAGTTTTTACAAATCTGCATCCAACAATATCCGTAATGACTTCAGTAAGTCTTTAGTAGGCTCCTGCCTTCAATTTCCTTTCTTTTCATTCGCCCCCCCTCTACTAAGTATAAAGCCCATTACTCAGAGGAGCTAAGCTATGACCCAATTTGTTAGAGTAGCTCGGTTATTCTCTGCCCTCTCCTTTTTCCCTGAGTTTTTGAAAGCCATTTCCCCTTCAAGCTGCTGCCTGCCCTGCTAATAATGCCTTGTCATGCAGTGACAGAATTATGCTTTCACACTGGTTTCACATGTCACAAATAATTGCTCTCATTGCTTATCATATTGAAGTTGTCAGGACTCTCTTACGCTTATAATTTGTGTGGGTTGATCATACTTTGGTAAATCAACAGGTCACGGCCTATGGCCTTTAACCCCTGTGAGTGGCTGAGACCAACCTACAAATCTTATGACAGGAACAACAGGCAGGCTACAGGATTGCTCAAAGCACTGTGTCATTTGGTGCATTTTTTTCCCTGCCTTTGGTCATTCTTTACTTCTTTATATTTTTCTTAGTTTATATTATTTTAAACTCTGTAATCTTTGTAGTTTGTAATTAATAAAAATTGTTGTAAAATGTTTTACAAGTAGATTTAACACTCGTCTTCTATTTCTTCATATTGTTTGCTGTATACATTAGAGAGCAGGGACATGTTTACCTCTGCACCTAAGCAAATGCATTTTTACATGAAGTTCTTTAATTTTGCATTCATTTCTCTTTTCAGCCATAATCCTCTGTGCCAAATGCTGACATTCTTCTTACATTTGAAATGTATCTTTGCTTTACATGCTTCTTAAGTGGCTATGACAGTTTTTTTTGACTAACTTTTATAAAGCATAAAGGCTCAAATATAATTTCAGGCTCAAACTCTGTTTCCATCAGGCTGCAATGTTTGCAGTCTCACTTCCCCCAACACACAAGGGGACACATGATATTCTCGATGAAGATTTTAATCATGGATGAGAAGCCAAACCAGCTATATTGTGTCACTTTAGTTGTTCAGCAGTTCAATATATAGAACAGTGTTTCTTAAGCTTAGCAACTTTATGATATGTGAACTTCCCATAATTCTAGGAATTGAAATCTACACATTTTAAAGTTGCCAAGATTGAGAAACACTGTACTAGAGAAATGGAAGCTGCAAAATACCTATTCTGTATAGCTGTTCATACTGTGCAAAAAAATTATGCTAGAGAAGGAATGAACAGATATATCCTTTACAGCTAGATGTATCCAAAGCTCTATCTTACCTCCCCCAGCTTTCATGAGCAATAGAAAGGGCGAGAAAAAAGGATTTGTCTTATGTACTTATTATTCCAAATGCAAAAACTACAGCTGCATTGCCAGGTGTTTGTCTGATGCCAGATGTTTGTTTGAAGGCCTTTTGTAAATTTAATAAATGAAAGCAAAAGATTACCGATATTTCCAGGTTTCAGTTTAAATGCACCTTCCAAATCCATTTTGATTTTAGGAACATTAAAAGCCTTGCTGATTAGTAATGTAAAGTGAAGAAGCTTTATTGTAAGAAAACTGCTGCTTATTTAGAAAACACTCTTTAAACTTTTGACTGATGATCAGTTTGCTCTTCATTGGCATGGCCAAAGATATAAATTAGGAGACTATAAGATCCAGAAATGGTTTCTAAATTTCTTGTCAAATGCTACACTTTTGCAGATTTATGCAGCTTCTAAAGATGAAGGATTAAAAAAAAAACTTCTTTAAATTTGTTTTGGTTTTTAACTGATATTTTTTCTATGACATTGTGATGGAGCACCTCCTGAAGCAAATAATAGCAACTTTCAAAATAAGAGTTTTATTGACTGAAAAAAGGAAAGACTGGTGAATTTTTTTCAAACTCAATAAGACACATTGGGAAATTTCTACAAACAAAAGTGATTTCAGTTTCTCTACTAGTTTTCCCAGTTTTAAATCAAGATTACTTATGATTATTCTTTAACAGAAAACGTTTAGCAAAAACAGCACTTTCATAATGAATGATGATACAATACCATCTTGTTACTTCACTTTCTACGTTTATTACAGAATACTTCAGATGTAAGGAGAAATGATCTGTAATAAAATAGGGATATGTGTCATGCGCTACTTTTCATGCATTGTTTCCTCCATCCTACTGTCGCACACAGGGTTGTGCAAAAAATTATTAACACTGTAATTTTCTTATTGTGCTACTTTGCCTGTGCTCAAGTGATACAATGACATCTTAAATACTCTTCTAAAAATTCCTAACCTAAATTCCTAATCTTTATTCTTTTTCAAAAAAACACAAAAAGTTAGTTTTTCATATGCTCCACTGTTCAAAGGTAAGAGAAAGCAATTATTTGAAAATACCGTATTTTTCGGACTATAAGACACACCAGAGTAGAAGACACACCATGATTTTAAAGAAGTAATTTTTTTTTTAAAAAAAAGCACTCTGCAGGCTTCCCAAACCCTCAACAGGCCTCATTTTTTGCAAAAAAGGGGTGTCATGCAGAGCTTTGAGAGCTTGTAGAGTGCTCCTGTGGGCAGTGGGGGGGGGGCCAAAAATGAGCAAAAACAGCCCATGTTTTGCTTATTTTTGTCTCCCCAGCCCCCAGGAGCACTTGTAAGCCTCCCAAACCCTCTGCATCTCCATTTTTACAAAGGGGACAGGATTTTGGGAGCCCCAAAATGCTGTATTCAGTGTATAAGATGCACCCAAATTTTCTCCCTCTTTTTTGGGGGAAAAAGGTGTGTCTTATACTCCAAAAATACTGTAAATGTTTGTGTCCCTATGAATGATAGTTCTGGGAAAACATGCTGAATTTTGATGGCTTATCTGAAAAGACATGGCAGCTTGAGAAATAGGAACAATAAAAAGGATCCCCCTTTTAGTGAGAACAGGTTCTTCCTTAAAGACAATAAATGGAAAACCATTGTATACAAAAAAGAGAGACTAATTTAAGGGGAGTAGGAAGAAAAATCTAAATCCATATATATATAACTGGAAGTGGTACTTGGGTATAAGTGAACCACAAACCTTAGAGACAGTCTTGTAGTATATAAAAATAAAAGGGAAGAAATTTGAAGAAATGTAGTCTTTGTTCTCAGAGTTACATGATTAAGCATGTTTATTCTTTTAGTCACAATTCCCAAGAGCAATTTAACATAACTTTGTTTAATAATAGCTCTGACTGAAATTACAATTTATCCAACTTTATATGTTCTGTTCTCTCCACTGATTGTTTCCAACCACATCCACTGATTGTAACAACAAAATACAAGCATGTAAAAAAGAGGAAGAACTTTGTGTAGCACACTTGAGTTTCTGAATAATAAGCAACTTCAATAATGCTGAAGAATCAGAATTTGAAACAGATATCAGTAAGACATTTTCAGAAGCAGGATACTGTAGATCATTGTATCTTGATTTTTTTCTTCACATCAATCCATATAAGATGAAAAGAACACCTTGCTTGTTTGACTTTCTTCTCTCTGCCAAATTTATTTCCAGTTGCTGTATCCCAAGTGCTTCTTAAGATTTCTAGCTTTATTGAAGACTTTCCTGAAAGATTTTTAAAAGTTTACCTGGACTTAATTCCTCTTCTACCATAGTTTTTTTTCTAAGAGATTCAGAATAGTGCTGAAAAAATATAATTAAGCCGGAACATCTGAAATCTTTCCAAGTGTTATGAAATAATAATTTTAATGTGACAGAATACTAATATTATTAAATGATTTGAAGTAATAATATAAAGTCAAAATTATATTTTAGCCTTGCTTTCATTACTCATTAAAGTACTTGTTATAAGTCAAAGTGTACCCATGCAATCATAGAAACTACAATGGCAAGGACACAATGTTCATTTCAACCATCTGCAGTCTGCCGGAAAACTAATTAAACTATCAATGAATTGTAGTTCTCTAGGCCCTCAAAAATGCTCAGAAAGGAAAAATCTAAAGTATACTATTCCACACTTTCAGCTCTTGCCATCAAGACATTTTTCCTTATATTTAAATAATAGCTAGGTGGCAGGGATGGGTTCGGTTGGAACAGGGCCGGCAGCGTCTTCGTGCACGCGCGCAGAGCATGCATGCATACTAGCATCTGTGTGAGGCTCCAGCTGCTCCTGGAGGACCGTGCAGGCGCTGTATGCGTCCTGCGCATGCGTGGAAGCGCAGAACTCGTCAAAACCGGGTAAGGAGCGTGGGCGGGCGGCTGGGCCCTTCGCCGTTCCCAGAAGTTACTTACTTCCGGGTTCGCCGACCAACCGGTTCGCAGGGACCGCCGCGAACCGGTTGAAACCCACCCCTGCTAGGTGGCTACAACTTATGCTCACTGTTTCTAGTTTCTGCAACCAAGAAAAAAAGTCATTGACAATCGTTCTTAGTACTTTTGCTTTAGGTACATAAACACGATTATTATGTTTCTTCTCAGTCTTCTTTTATCCATACTAAATATCTCAAATTCCCCAGGCTAGCCTCAAGGACATCTTCTAAATTCTACCATATTTATTGCTTCCTCTGAATCTGTCCTATGCTGTCCTAAACTTTTATGTTCAGATTGAACACAGTACTGTAGTAAAGATGTAGTCTCACCAGCACTGAATACAGAGAAATAATTAATGTATTATTAATTATTCTAATATAGCCAAGAATCACGTTAGCTAATCTAATAACTATCTCACATTGCTTACTCATGTTAATCTTGTTATCAAAAAACTCACTCAAATACTTCTCAAAACTAATACTTCCAAACCATGAAAAAGTATGTTCATAAATTACAAATAATTCCAAAACAATAAAAAATGCCTTTTTCTATTAGTATCCAATTTCTTCTTAAAAACGTCCAGTGTTGGAGCATTTATAACTTCTGGAAATAAGTTGTTCCACTGATTAACTTCTAATTGCCATGAAATTTGTCCTTAGTTCTAAGTTTCTTGTCTCCTTCATTAGTTTCCACCCATTGCTTCTTGTCCTACTCTCAGGTGCTTATAAAAACTGATTTGGAAAAAAATGTGTTATCATGAGTTAAATCTGAAGTGAGATAATTTTGAAAAATTAGAAAAGTTAAGACAATTTTTTACTTCTCTGTTCTAACTATGTTTATTTCCAAGCCTATCACTACTGTAGTGATCAGTGTTTAAAAGCTACTAACATTTATCAATACCAAAGAAGATGATGGTGGCCACCTTATGGAAAATTGTAGAATAATATTGTCTAGGTTTGAACAAATTCTGCTAGAGACAAGTCTAGACAGTTTGAAAGCTCAGAAGACTAAATTTCTTGTCCTGATCCAGATAAATTTGGATGATTTATTGATATGGCATTTCATGATCACTTTTTAACATTGATGTGATTTATCCATTTAGTTCATCCAGTCCAATCTATTTAATCTTTTAATATTCCTTTTTTTTATTCAGGAATCTATACAGATTTTGTAGCCAAATGAAATGCTATGTATATTTTTTATAATCTTGCACTAAAGTAGTGTAACTGAACCAATACATTTATTAATTTGCTGAAAAATTAATAGATGCTACAAGTTTACCGGTGAGATTGTGGCCATGCTTTTGTGAGAAAGTTTCTAGGAAGACAGTATAACTCAAAAGTTTACAAAACTAAATAAATGTGATGTTTTGCAATCCCTCACAATATTATTTGAAAAGTTTTCCTTTAAAACAGCATTCCACATAGGAAAAAACTTAGACATGAGTTTTGCTTGATAAATAAAAGATAATCTGATATTTCTATAAATTAGTACCAAAAGTCCTCATTTATAAAATAAGATCAGTGAAAGTCTTGGAATAAGACACTACAAATACATGGACATTGATGACTAATCTGAGTAAGTTTGTAGAACTACATCACAAACATGTTTCAGAGTTAAGCAGGAACATAAATCAGAATTTGCAAATGTCATTTAAGTTTTCACCTGTCTCAAGACTCAGAATTATTGGCTTTTCAATAAAAAGCATATGTGTGTCTTTAGTCTTGGGAATAGTAATGAAGTGAAGCAGACACTCTCCAGGTTTCCACTACCATCTCTTCTTTTCTTTATTTCTCATTGAGTCAAAATAATTACTGTATACTAGAGGGAACATTTCTCTCACTCTGCCAATAAATGCTGCCATCTTGACTCTTCATGAACTGTTCTTCTTCCTTGTGGGATTATGACTTGATTTATGAGAAAATAGAGGGCAAATTGCAATGTCCATGTTGATGGATGACATAGTTTGGGCTGTTTTGCTGATTGTGTATGGATAACTTTTTTCATAGTGTTCTTGCAATTGATCAATTGCAGCATAGCAACTGAGAATAAACAAACAGAGTTTATTTTCAGTTTCTTTTCCAAATTCTGCTTTTTCTTAGTACTATATACACTTCTCTGCAAAACTCCTCCTAATAGTTCACTCATATCTTTCCCATCTCCAAGGCTAGCTCCGTATTCCTTGACCAGGAACTGAGAGAAAGTGTGTGGCTCATGGTCATCCAGATGGGTCCCAAATCTAAGGGAGGCTAGATCTTCCCATTCTTAATCCATCAGTGAAGCTCTGGTGCTTTTCCTCTATTTTGCTCCATTATAATACAAATAATATAGGGCATGTGTTGTCTGATATGTACTGATTTACATAAAACAGTCCAGGATTATTTCTATTTCTAGGACTGTGTTAAACCATTTGGAGAACCACTTTGCAAAATTCATCTTCTAACAGTTATGCATACATCCTATAAATTTCATTGACACAGTATGAAGGAACATCAAGTCAACCTTGGCCAATCTCCAAAAATGAAATGTTAAACCTGGGAGTATTAAGATGAGAAACAACCAGAAAATCTATAGTTTAGCTTAAATAGGAAAGTTGAAAAAAAGTCCTAGACATTGGAAAAAGTCATAGAAACAGATTATACAGACTACATCCATATAGTTGCAAAGAAATAGATGGTTTATTTTATCACCAGAAATTAAGTGTCAGAGTTCCAAATATCATGCAGAATTAAATCAGAGTCCAAGGCAAAGCTATCCTTAAAGTTCCAATTTAATAAGACAGACATGTTGGCACATCTGTGGAAAATCCCAATTCTGAAAACTTCCTGGGATTTCACCCAGTTGAAAGTTCATGATCTTATCCCCACACCCATAAATCCATCACATGGTCCAATCTTCTTCAGCCACACTAGCATTTCCACCCAACTAGTTCCGGTCAGATGCAGAGGTGCGGAGACAAAAGATGACCTTGGCTTCTAGAAAAGAATGACAATACATTCCACAATTCTACTCCTTTCTATTCCTCCCTCCCAACTACTACACTAATGAAACAGCATAGGAAAATAAGAGAGAGTGTGGCATGCCCAAAATCCTAAAAGGAATATAACTGCAGGCCTGATATTAAGCTTGATTAATTAACCATTCAGTTAAATATAGATCATTGTTTCATGAGTCATTAATCCTGAAGTTCACATTTTTGCTTACAAAATTCAAATGTATAGAGTTTTAAGATTACAATTAGAAATAAAAAGTTGCTTAAGTATTTAAAAGCATTACAGGAGCAATTATATTTATTTGTTTTGCAAAACCATGATTTAAAAAAAAACCAGAACCTTCAACAATGGGAGATATTGTCATTAGATCCTTGTGATGGGTGGGGTCATTTCCTGTTTGCTTTGATGAGGTCTGTGACTACTCTCCACTAGAGTGATAAGAAATCTATTTAATCAGTCCATCAGTATCTGATGAATTTAATGAAGTAACAGATGGATTGCGGAATATATAGTGGCATACAAATTTAATAAATAAGTAAATAAAAATAAATAATTATTGATGCTCCTGGAATAAACATGTAATTTTAACCTTGGATCGGATCATACCCAAGTGGATTCGTTGTCCCTGCTTTATGGGGTGCCTCAGGTATTAAGTCTCTTCCCTTTCCTATTTAATATCTACATGAAACTACTTGGTTAGGTTTTCTTAGCTGGGGTTGAGCACTATCAGTATAGTGATAATACATCATTCACTTCTTCAAACAGTGGCAGGGGTGCCAAGTATAGTATTTGAATAGATACACCTTATGTATCTACTGTTTGCTTTTCTAGATTGGGAAAACAGCTCATTACCCCTCATACCTTCATCATCTCACATGTAACACCACTGCTGCATGATCTCCCAGTAAACTTCCAGATGCAATTTAAAGTTGCAGTTATCACATTTAAAATCTTACATGACATACGTCAGATTATGTATGGAACTATTCTAATCTACCTACTTATCCTAATGATTTCTCCCCAGTTTACTAGATCTGGCAGGATGGGGATATACTCTTGGTGAAACAATGTCAAAATATTTGCCATTGGAAGTACACCTTCATGTCATCTGCATAATGGAACAGCATTTCCTCTAGCGATATGGATGATCCCAAACCAGTTGGCTTTCAGGAAAGCTCTGAAGACCTAGCTTTTTCCTCATGTGGAATCAGTATATAGATAGACTTGGCATGGGGTGGTTTGTGTATATGTGTGAGCACTATAATGGCCTCAGGGTTGTTTATTGTTTTAAATTGCCTTTTTAATGTACTGTGTTTTTATTGTATTTACTGCCCAGATTTCCTCTGGCAGCTAAAGAAATCTAATAAACAAACAAACAAACTCGAGAAGAAACTGCTCACAAACATGGCTTTACTTGGAGACATTCCAGATTCATTCTTTGCCATTTATAGCTTTTAAAAAAGTTTTTTTTACATACCATCTGGTATAAATCTTTACTTGGTTTATGTCTCTGGAAAGCAGCTGTCGGCCAGGAAAGATAATACTGAACCAAACACCCGTTATAAGGCAAGTTCTTACATTCCTAAGTTTCTTAATCTATTTAAGCTACAATTGGATTCATTGCAGATAACGAGCATTAATACTTATTCTTCTTAATCTATTTCAGATATTTAAAATGAACTGCTCCACCAGCTGGTCCTTTAATTTTAACAATGATACCTTATAGACAAACATTCCCGGAAATGCAGATAATAAAGCAACATGTAGACGGTGAAGCTCCTTGTGACTATTGAAGAAGACTGGGAACTCAGAAGGGTGTAATGAGCATCTGTGAGCCATAAAGTCATTCATTATCTCTATTGGAACCCAGTCCTGTAATTTAGACTTATCTGTTAGGTCAGAAAAGTCTGACCAATACATCCTCTGAGATTGGATTCTTTTGATTAGTGTAATGTTTCAGAGATTCATTAAGGAAAGTATGTTCTATGTTTTAGGAAAAATTATAAAAATAGGCAGGTTCAGAGCCTGGATGATTCAAACATGAAAAATTAAGAAAAAGCATTATGCTCATATTAATAATCTACTAATAAAGGGAAAACTTCTAGAAAAATTTAGGCTACATAAAATGTCTTAGATAGTACCATATCTAGATTGTGAAATAAATGCACTATTAGGGATAATGGATATTCTTAAGTATTTTTAATCAGTTTCTGGGTTCTGGCATGAAGGATCTCAATCAAAATGTCATGTCTCTGACACTAATTGATATTAAATTGAAATTATCATTGACTAGCCAAAACATGGCATATGCAATAAATGCCTGATTTAGAAAATCACTGGATAATGACTTAGAAGTCCTTTTCCTGCTATAGTTTGTTAGATATGTCTTGTTCTAAGGAAAACATCAGAATGTAACTGCCCTCCCAATTGTTTCTAGAGATTCACAAGATATGAAGCAACAAGTGTCAAGTATTGCAAATAGGGTACCAATTGACCAATTTGTAGCCTATGACCTTGTTGGTTGTGTGTGTGTGTGTGTGTATGTGTGTGTGTGTGTGTGTTGCATTTGTGCTGATAAATAAATAAAGCGAGACTAGTATAGATCTATTTCAAGCTATTTAGCTCTCATCAGCTAGCCATACCCTTCCTGGGAATTGAACCTGGGCTGTATTACATATTAGGCAGTTGTATTAGCCACTAAGCCAGGGAAATAGGTATGTATTGTGTCACAACCCCTGGTATGCCCAAATATGGGAGGGAGCATATATATCTGTGTGTGTGTGTGTGTGTGTGTGTGTTTGTGTGTGTGTGTCAGGGGTGGGTTAGGGTTAGGGTCCCCGCGAACCGGTTGGTCGGCGAACCCGGAAGTAAGTAACTTCCGGGAATGGCGAAAGGCCCACCTGCCTGCCCGCGCTCCTTACCGGTCTTTGAAGGCTTCTGCGCTTCCACGCAGGCGCATAGCACATACAGTGCCTGCGTGAGTTTCCGCGAGCAGCTGGAGCATCGCGCAGGCGCTAAGACACATGCGTGAACTGCGCGCGTGCACGAGGACGCCGCCGGCCCCATTCCAACTGAACCAGTTGGAACGGGATTAGCAACCCACCACTGGTGTTTGTGTGTATCTGTGTAATGAAAGTACAGTAATCTAAGTAATCTAAGTATAGTAATCTATATAGTAATAGATTACTATATAGTATACTATACTATACTATACTATAGTAAAATAAGAATAGAATAGAATACAATAGAATAGAATACAATAGAATAGAATACAATAGAATACAATACAATAGAATACAATACAATAGAATACAATACAATAGAATAGAAACATATTGATTTATTTTTTCCCTATGTTTTTGTTGCTAACATATTGCAGTGATGTGCAATCATTTTCCCCTCAATCTGTTTCTTTTCAGGTAAGACAAACACAAAGGGCTCCTGTTACTCTTACACATTGGAATTTAGAATTTGGGAGCAAATTTTGGAAGGATTCTGGGACTGCAAACAAGATTTCTGAAGCCCAAACATAATACTTTGTCCTTCAGTTTTATATCTCTGGTTTAGGATGACAAGAGGAGTTTAAGGCCAGACTGTAACAACTGGTGCAGACACTTTAAATGCATGCTTATGTTGTCATGTTTGACTTTAACACTGAAAAGGTGTAGCAACTCCAAGCAAGAGAAATGTTGTTCTTAGCCATCTCTAAGGAATTGTCAGGAAAATCCTGGATTAGTTATGATTAAAATTATTAATGACTTTGGGAATATTACGTAATCACTTGAAGAGATGATAAGTCACAGAGGAAGCCAGAAACATTTTGCCTGAATGGGGATGATCTCAACATCTACAATGATGATAGCCGAATGAAATTCAGCAATAAAACCTGCACCATGTGAAGGCCACGTGTTTGGGGATTACAAGAGACCTCATAACATTGAAAAAGAGGAAAACATCTGATGAGCCTGGAAATCATAAGATGATAGAGTTACCAGGAGTTCTGTCTTTTACCCATGGATGGATGTGTTTCTGATTAACAAAGAAACATTTATCTCGTCTGTTTTCGTGATGACAGAATTCATGATGCTGCTTTTATACAAAATGGAGAAACCAGTTAATGAAGAAAGAATGAAAGATGCTAAGTACACAACAATTCCTGCTCTGCTGACTAGAAGTGTAAACTAATAAGTGTAAATCTAAAAATATTAACAGTCCATATATCAAGTCCAGGCAATTGATTCCATCCTCCAATCTCAAAGACCTGGACCTTAATGCAGAGATACAGCTGAAGCTTCATTTCACTCAACATTACAGTCTTCTCCACAGCTGAAAGAAGCTGTTTTTAAAACTGACCATTAGTTTACAAAAAATGGGAGAATTCATTATGGGAAGTATTTCCACATAGTTAACTTTCAAGCCCTGTTATCTCAATCTTTAGGGTTTATACTCTGATTTGGAAGAAGACACCTGTTTGCCCTGATAGATTATCTGTTAGAGGAAAGACAGAAGAAGTATAATGTTGCAATTACTCCTAGAGCTCTCACTAATTGACCATGACATCTCAGGTAGTAACTTCAAGGTTGGATTATCAAAATGTGCTTATTTGCAGTGAGAGACTGATTGCCAATTAGCATCTGCATGCTCCTACACTGTTATTGAACCACCCCGTTTCCACCATAATCTCTGATGATTACAAGGAAGGAATTATCTCTCAGTTGCAGTCAGCAATTCCTTCTAGTCATCTCATGTAATGCATCTCCCACTATTAGATCATGGTGCAGGTGCAAGATTATTAAATATTACCAATGCACTTATAGTGTGGATTAGATTCAGTGCTAACAAAAATTCTCTTTTGACTTCTATTCTGTAGAAGCAAATAATTTAGTAGGATTGGTCTATATCAGGGATGTCAAACTCGCTGCCCGCGGGCTGGATGCGTCACACACTGACTACATCAACTACCAGTTAAGCAAAGGGGGAAAAGTTGCAATATGTCACATGACGACAATGTGATGCTACAAGTTTAACATCCCTGGTCTATAGAGAATCACTCATTACCAAAGAAATCCAGCACACCTTCGCTTAACTGGTAGTTGATGTAGTCAGTGTGTGACGCATCCAGCCCGTGGGCAGCGAGTTTGACATCCCTGGTATAGACCAATCCTACTAAATTATTTGCTTCTACAGGATAGAAGTCAAAAGAGAATTGTTGTTAGCACTGAATCCAATCCACACTATAAATGCATTGGTAATATTTAATAATCTTGCACCTGCACCATGATCTAATGGTGGGCCAGAGATGCATTACATGAGATGACTAGAAGGAATTGCTGACTGCAACTGAGAGATAATTGTATAAAGGAAAAAAGAAAAAGAAAGATGATATCATTAAGGAATGAATAGAAAAATAAGTGTGGTAAATAAATACCGGTAATTGATAAAATAAGAGGAAGTAAAATCAGAGGTTTCTTTTTTATTTTTATAGTGCACATACCTAAGTAGTTATGCTGATGTGTATGTTATTTACATGCATGTTTTCTGTTCCTCCCTGCTCACCATTTTTTACTATAAGAAACATTTCCTGAAATTTTAGAAGATTTAAGTACCTTACATTTCCTAAAAGAAAGGATCTGTTTTTCTTATTAGCTATGTATGGAAATGAAAGAATCTTCTCATCTAATAAAGCACTTTTAGTTCCTTGTTTTATTGTAGTCAAAACTACTAAAACTTTTAATTTGGATTTTTAACATGTGATGCTAATTTTTCTACCTGAAATATTAATTTGCAATGAATTTTTTATCCTTCCTTCATACCCAAATTCAAAACATACAATCTTATTGTTCTCAAAACCAAAATCGATTATTAATTTTATTACTGTTTGTATAATTAGTACTAGAAAAATGAAATAAATTGGTTAGAGAAAAGTGTATGTATGAATATTGGGATTTAGATTCTGGATCGCATTTTATGATGATGTTACTTAGTTCTTGGTCTCAGTTACTCTTGCTAAGTAAAGATCACCTTAAAGTTGTCTCTTCAATTCTGATTGACACCATGTGGAATAGATAAGTTATCTTTAGTACTACATTCATTTTGATAACTGCAGTTAATTCTAACCAAGATACTTTAATGAATGAATCCATATTTCAAGGTCTCATTTAATCTTAATTCTACTCAATCTTATTTTGGTATATTTCTTGACTGTTGCCTGTCAGGTACAAACCAAGGTATTCCACTAAGTGACAGCCAGACTCTTCTTGTGGAAAAATGATTTTTCTTATTTTAAAAATCTTGAGAGATTTTGGATTTTATATTCAGAATATTCTCCAAAACTGAATAAATGAATTTTCATTTTTATTGCCTTCTTGTTGGCTATCATTTTCATAACATTTAGGTAGATATTCCTTTCTGCAAAATACTTTCCAATACCAAAGAGATAAATGCAGCTTTCTTTCTTTTTTTTTTTTTGTTTTGTTTTGAAATTCTCTTGTGTTAATTACAACCCAAACTATTGCCTTTTATATTTCTCTTTGGAATAAAGTCAGTTTGGTAAATACTTACAATAACTGAAACATATTTATTCAGTCTTCTTGCTAACATTTATAAAGTTAATATCACTTTATAATACCTTGGTAAGGCCACACTTGGAATACTGCATTCAGTTTTGGTCGCTACAATGTAAAAAGGATGTTGAGACTCTAGAAAGAGTGCAGAGAAGAGCAACAAAGATGATTAAGGGACTAGAGGCTAAAACATATGAACGGTTGCAAGAACTGGGTATGTCTAGTTTAATGAAAAGAAGGACTGGGGGAGACATGATAGCAGTGTTCTGATATCTCAGGAGCTGCCACAAAGAAGAGGGAGTCAAACAAGGTGGCGCAGTGGTTAAATGCAGCACTGCAGGCTACTGCTAGATCAGCAGGTCAGCGGTTCAAATCTCACCGGCTCAGGGTTGACTCAGCCTTCCATCCTTCCAAGGTGGGTAAAATGAGGACCCAGATTGTTGGGGGCAATATGCTGACTCTCTGTAAACCGCTTAGAGAGGCCTGAAAGGCCTATGAAGCGGTATATAAGTCTACTGCTATTGCTATATTGCTATTGCTATAAACTATTCTCCAAAGCACCTGGGGGTAGGACAAGAAGCAATGGGTGGAAACTAATCAAGGAGAGAAACAACTTAGAACTAAGGAGAAATTTCTTGACAGTTAGAACTGTCTAACTGTGGAACAGCTTGCCTCCAGAAGTTCTGAATGCTGTAACATTGGAAGTTTTTAAGAAGATGCTGGATAACCATTTGTCTGAAGTGGTGTAGGGTTTCCTGCCCAGGCAGGGGGTTGGACTAGAAGACCTCCAAGGTCCCGTCTAACTCTGTTATTCTATTTTATTTTATTTTATTCTCTTCTACATGTGACTATATTTTCTGACTAGAGCAACTATAAATACATGCTATTGCCTCATAGGAAATAACAGGAAATTCCTTTCTTGCTTTTTAAATTTGCATTTAACCTTGCCAACTGAAAACTTTAAGTGACCCAACTTGATTTCAAAAATTGCATAGTAACTCGGCTCCCACAAATGCAAATTTGTTACCCAGCTTCCAGGCTAGAATCTACAAACAAAATATTGCAAAGCCAGTTATCTTTTAAAGGGCACTTTAAAACACTTTTGTGAATTATCCGGCTTTGAACAGAATTAATGGCTGTCAATGTGAATGGCTGGAAGCATTGATTTTAACAGTTTCCCGTGGCCTCATTTTAAGAAGTAATTACACTTTTTAAAAAAAATATGTAAACAATTGTACATGGTATTTTTTTTCCATGAATGAGAATATGATTTTTACTGTGAAATACTTACTGCTAAGTATTGAAGGAGTTGTTGAAAACAGAGGAATAGGGAAAAGTGCAAACAACTATAGACACTATGTTGCAAAACATGGATACCTTTGAGGATTACCGTATTTTTCAGAGTATAAGGTGCACCTTTCTCCCCCAAAAAGAGGGTGAAAATATGGGTGCGTCTTATGCACTGAATACAGCATTTTTGGCCTCCTGAAACCCTTCCCCTTTGCAAAAATGGACACGCAGAGGGTTTGGAAGGCCATTTTTTGCTCATTCCCCCCCAACCCCCAGGAACACTCTACAAGTCTCCCAAAGTCTATGCATGCCCTGTTTTTTGCATAAAATGGGCCCATTTCTTTTGCTTATTTTTATCCCTCCCAGACCCCCAGGAGCAGTTTGCAATCCTCTCAAACTCTCTGCATGCCCTGTTTTTCACAAAGAAAGGGGCTTGCAAAGGATTTGGGAGGCATGCAGAGTGCAAAAACTTTTTTTTTAATGTACCTCTTCAAAATATTAGTGCATCTGGTATGTCTTATAGTCTAAATAATACACTAGCTGCTATTTGGATGCTTATTAAGTCTATTTTTCTTTTCTAAATAAATCTTTTCATTTTTCTCCCTTCTTTTTCCTTTACTTCTGTTTTCAATCCAATTTGGTACTCTACTTCTCTACCTTTCCCTTTCCTTTTTAATTTTCTGTCTCCATTCTGTGTTGTTGTTTTTTCAGTTTAGAAGAGCTATTTGGGCTCAGAGTAAAGAAGGAACTCTCAGTGTTCATATCCATGTGTCTAGGGACATAATTGTATATAAGAATAGGAATAAATCAACTAATTTTTAACAGGATGACCTCATTTTACTTGCAATTAATTGTAATTAATATCTGTTAATTGAATTATTCAGAGAGTGGAGGTTTCCTACCTATGGTTTTTTTTGTGTGTGTGTGTGGAATTGGTGTTCCACTAAGTGCGTGCATACAGATCAGTGGTGGGTTGTAGGTGGTACGTCCTGGTACGGGCATACCAGAGCCTTCCTGGAGCACCGGATACCATTCCGGTACGGTGCTCCAGAGGGCCCACCCACCCGCCCGAGCTCCTTCTGGTCTTTTAAGTCTTTGGCGCTTCCGCTGAGCAGCTGGAGTGTTGCGGAGGCTCGCGGGAGTGGTAAGACACATGTGGACGATCCTGAGCCCACCACTGATACAAATAGACTATTGTGGCATTTGTACACAATTACTGGCTGCAGATAGTGAAATCCTTTAACTTTAGGATAAAAGAGGAGAAAGGTTAGACATACTATTAAATGTTCTTAAATTGAAAACTTTGTTCCTTTCTCATGAACAAAATATTCCCTTTCTATATTTCCACTTACTTAAGGAAAGAACATATTTTAATCTTCATTTCAATTGACAACCTCATACAAAGGAAACATCTAAACTGTTCCAAACTATGTCATTCCAATGTTCTCAATAAATTACAGCCAAAATTCCACTAAACCAAAACAAACTTATAATATGTTTTAAGGGTGGGGTTTGATTAGCCAGCAAACATGTTGCTATGTCAATCCCTTGTATGCAACAAATTAATTTATTGATTTGTTTTGGAAATAAATTAGTTGCATACAATCAGATAAAATATGATTTGGTTTAAAGTTCAAATTAAGTGATCAATTAATTATTCTTTGCTTGACCAAAAGGATGGTAGAAAAGACACATGGGAATCAAATATTTTTGTGTATAGCTTGAACATCTTGCATTTCCCCCAAAGAAAAGGAAAATATATTACATGTTAGGCAGTAAATGAGAATTAAAATGTATAGATAGAATTTTATTTTAGCAATACTTTATGGTAAATCATGAGACAATATTTTTCTGCTTTCCTAATTTGTAAATTCATTCATTAATATTTACTAAAGCATGACTAGTGTGAGTATTAATACAATTCTACCAAGAATAAAATGCATTTTCTTATACAGGTAGTTCTTGACTTACAGTGACTATTGGAAGTTGCAATGGATCTAAAAAAAGTGACTTATGACATTTTTCACACTTATGACCATTGCAGCATCCCCATGATCACATGATCAAAATTTCTATTCTTAGCAACTGCATACATTTAGGACAGTTGCATGTCTTGGAGTAATTTAATTACCTTTTCTGACCGTCTGACAAGCAAAGTCAATGGAGAAGTCCAATTCAGTTAGCAAACTTGTTACTATCTTAACAACTGCATTGATTCAATTTACCTGTAGCAAGAAAGGTTGTAAAATAGGGCAAAATTCAGATAGCAACTGTTTTTGCTTAGAACAGAAATTCAGAACTCAGTTGTGGTCTTAACTCAAAGACCATCTGTATGGTCTCAACTCAGACTAGACTGTATAGTCTAGGCAAAAAAAAATTGGCATACAGATGAGAGGTGGGTTGCTCCCGTTTTGGCCTGGATTGGCTGAACTGATAGTAGCAGTGGTGGGAGGCGCCGCCCACCTGCCTGTACACTTCTGAACATGTGCAGAAGCGTCATGGGAGCATGCCCAAACACAGACATATTATGAACAGGTTGTGTTGAGAAAAAGCAAATGCAATGTAGCCTACTATAAAATGGCCTGTCAAAAATACATGCCTAATTGTTTCTGCCCATCATATCCGGCAGAAGAGGTATGTTCCACATCCTGTCTGCTAAGGTCTTATTCAGCAGGTTCCAGGAAGACAGACTGTGCTGTTATTGAACACGCTAGTTGGAACATCATCCGTCAAAGACAAGATTAGCCCCAGGTGATTTGGCATTTTTTAAGACCTTGAAGACAAGCTATGTCACAATGCATAGAGGTCAAAATGTATGACATACCCCATGAAATGGTTATGTTGATGTTTATTTAATGAAGGGGAGTTAAGTTTTATCTTAACTATCAGTTATATATTTGTTACTGTAATTGCTGTTTCTTTAATTGTTAACCATAGTCAGTCATTATTTTGATTTGGGCAACAGTATAAATTGAAATTAACAAATAAATCCCCTATGACTCTCAAACTGCACAAATCAACTTACTCTAATTAAATTGCTCATCACCTCTTTGGATATACTATGAAACTTCATGTTTTATATTCTTGAGTATAATATGACCGCAGTTATTCAACTGCACTGTTAAGTCTCATGCATAAAAACAGGCACCGTATATGAGAGTCTTGTTATTCCCCCCTCCCCCTTTTCTTCTCAGCTACAGGCTCACATAATTCAGACAGAAAGAATGCTCAGCAGCATTCTGGTGCAGAATATCATTTGTTCTTCTTATGTATGATATTCAAGCAAAAAGTCATGTTGCCTGTGGGCCCAAAATGATATCAAAAAGAAACAAACCGAATGTGCTTAGTGTGCTTAGTGGCATGGAGAACCAACTTTGGTGAATGGGAGAGAGACAGAAGACCAGGCTAGAGGGATTGATATAACTAAATGCCAAATAGTAAGGACTTTACAAAACAACAGTTTAGTAGATAATTCACTGGTGTACTATTTAGTATATTTGTATTGCCGTTATTTCAATAACACTGCATATACATAGAATAAGAAGGCTTTCAAGCCCAAGTTGACTTGGTATAATTGAAGGTCTGGGAGTCAGTTCTGATTATCAAGCTTATATTTGCTTTTCCTAACATATATATGTGTGGTGAATACTTTGCTGGTGCACCCAGCCCAGTCCACCTCATTCCACAACTTCTCCATATTGCTCAGAAAAATACTGTGCTAGCTGTATAACACCTTATGGCTTCACTCTCAGAAAAGGGGGGAAATAATTATTTGATCTCCAGAGCCTTAACTGAAAGGGTTAGAATCAGTCTCCCACTCTAAAGATGTATTGGGATTATATTTTGTCCTGGAATTTCTGGAGTAGTCACTCTTGATGTAGCTTTAAGCTGGGAAAGGCTAGGCCCTGCTTTTATTCTCAGTGTCTCTCTCTAGTGCTCTTTTCTGTTGTGTAAGGAGATAATAAAATTCTGAGGATTCCACAGTATGTAACAAGAACAGGTTCTTTTAGGCATAGGATTCTCTACAAGCTTTCTCTACTGAGAAAAGAAAACAACTGCGGTGATTGTGAGATTCACACACAGTAACAGACAATTATTTTGTATGGAGAGTATGTATCACATCAGTATGCATTTGGATGAAAAGGAACTCATTTAATTATGTATTGAGTTTTGACTCCCCAAAGAAATGGTTATGTAAAAACTGATGTTTGTTTATATGTTCAATGCATTCAATTGAAAAAGAGCAGCTCCCCCGCCAAGCTATCATTACCTATGCCTATGCATTTCTACAATATTTGAATTTTATTTGGCTTATATTGAAAGCTAGTTCCTTTGATACCAAAAATCTATACTTCTTCTATCTGATGACTTTTGTTGTTGATATTGCTGTGCAGTCAAAATGCAACATTACATAGAGACTGCCTGATTTCCCTAGGAATTTATCATATGGATCAAATCTGTGCTTGATAGCATTGCAAGGTGAAGGATGGATAAGAGAGATGGAAATTCCAGAAGAGTATTATTTCTTTAATTTATGCCTTCTCTCACACATTCTGTTTCCCTCTTTTTATGGATGAGAATGTAAGTCCAGCTGATAAAAATATGTTTTAGGTTGGTATATAGGATAACAAAAACTAGGATAATAATTCTTTTCTGAAATAATAAAGAAATAGATGAATACATAGGATCAAGTTTTCTTTTGAACTGTATTGAATTGCCTTCAATTGATGGAACTAAATTAATCCAGTAAAGAATGTAACTTTAGGAACAAACAACCCAAAGAAGAAAGTCAGGAATTAGAGAACAAAAGAAAGTTTAGAAACAACAATCTTGCTCGGTTGTTTGCATTCAAAAATGCTACACAGATATCTGAACATACATAATACATTTGTATAAATGAACTATTGAGCAACCTATTTTGGGGGTGAAGCAACTCTCCTTATTTCCCACAATATGTTAGTCAAAGTATGGTTGTTGATGATAATGATGATTTACATTTGTACATCTCTATGCATCTAATGTGATAAAGTGGTTTATAACCAATGAGAAATGCAATAATCAAAGAGAACATTAAAAACTATACTTGAACTCATACTTTTGTTTACCTCCTCTGCAGTTGCTGTTAAGCCAGGTGCGTGTGTATGTGTGTGTACAAAATATGAATATATAATGGTCTGTTATATAGTGTCATTGCAACAATAAAAATATGAATGACACACAAAAAAGGATCAAGGGGCAGAGGCAATAGGTCAATTTCTCTTCAAGTTATTTTTGTGTACAAAAGAAAGAAAAGGAACCTGGATGGCACATTTTCTTCCATATTGGATCAAATACCCCCCCCCCCCCCCAAAATCAAAAGTCATCTGTTTCAGAGATTAAATAATGCCTTTTCCTATTTTTATTTAGCTAGGTGTGTCCTAAGAATAAAAAAAAAACCAGTATAGAATGTTAAATACATGGTGATATTTTGAATCTCAATCCAATCTACTCTATGCATATTTGACTCAGCAAAGTTTCTGCTACATTTATATATTAAAAGTATTTGAGAGTTATGCTTGTTTTTAAATGACCCTTATGGTTTAAAATATGTCAGATTAAACTTGCTGAAATCCCCCCCCAATTTTTTTTTTTTTAAAAAGCCCTAGGATATTTGAATTGAGAACTGAGCTTTGAATACTGCTTATTCCCTTTCTGGGAGCTGGGTGTAAGCTATGAGAGAGATGGATAGAACCCCTATGTGTTTCTTAAACACTTGTTATGAAAACTTGCTTCTTGTTCACTGAACTCAATGGCCTGAATTAAGCCAAAGCCTACAATTAACCATCAGGATTACATAGAAGGTGGTGATTTCCTTGAGGCTCACTTTATAAAGATATGCTTTAGATGGGAATAAATGGTCAATGACTGTACTAAACATGAACATTGTTTTAGTCTAAGCCCTTTCAATGGCCCCCTGGAAGAGAGTATTTAGATTGTATTACACTCTAATATATTCCAGGTGCAGAGAAGAAACTGAATAATAAGATCCTGATGGGCCAGGCCAGTTAAAAATAATGTATTACATTCCTCATTCCCTGAATTTAATTTATTGTTAATCACTGTTATTACTAGCATTTATTAGGTAGGAGTTTTTAAATGATTTATTAGGCCCAACATTTAATAGTGTAATCCCTTGTAACTGACTATCAGAGCAATGAAAAACATATTTTTCCTTTAAAAAAAAGGTTTACCAGTGAAATTAGCAGCCTGTATTTCTACCGAAACAAAAAAGAACAGCAGAGATGTTTTTTAATGTACATTGAAAAAAGAATATGTCCAACTTTCCACCTGTTGGATCAAATAAAGCACTAGATCTGGAAATGGTTAGACTTGTTAGGTGTTAGATTTAATTAAACAGTCAAATGAAATAGGCAGGAATCAAATTTCAAGGGCAAACTTCCAAGACATTTTTTAACACTCCAAGTGCAACTTTATAGGAATATTATCTTGTCATGTGAAAACAAAGCTGCTTATATTTATACACTGAATTTTGCTCGGTGATGTAAATTCTCTTAATTATTTCAAAACTCATTGTAGCTTTAGTTACACGACGTTACTCTTGCAGAGGACAAACCATCTTTCTTCCATTTCATTTGTTTGTATATGCAACAGAAGCAGTTTTTAAACAATTAAATTATGTCTAATGATTCTATGCTTCTTTTTTGTTAAATCAGTTTGCATTTGAAAATTGAAAAAGGCAGCAATTAACACCACATCTAAAAGAAAGGTAAAAGGCAATAGTCACAAAAATCCTAGTGACTATATGAAAACACTCGCCGAATTTTCTTGGCAACAGTATGGATATGGTTGGCCTTTTCTAAGACTTTTTATTTCCCACATTTATTTACAGTGCTGTGATTTCCTGATGTTATCCCACCCTAGTATTAACCTGTCCAACCTTACTTAGCCAAATTTAGCTAGCTCCTGCTAACTTCTGGACTAAAATGAAAACATTGTAAATATAAGAACTATTTAGGTATTCATAAACATGTAAATGCATTTTTTTTAAAGGAAAGGGTTACAACAGGAAGAGCCCAAAGCATGTGAAGCACCCTAAATCCTTTAGTACAGCAGTTGTGATTTCCTTGTATCCTGATGTTTTTATGGCAGTGTGTCAAATCACCACATTTTGGGTGGCTAACGTTTTATCCCTTCCTCCTTCTAGAGAATTGACCAAAACCTGTCAATAATTTCCAGAAAGGACAAGAAGCAGAGTTGTGCTTGCTGATTTTTCAAATATTGCCTAACCCAGAAGTACACCTAATAACTCTGCATTCTGCATGCCATTTATCCTTTTCTCCAATTATCCATATTTATGTCCCTAATGCCTGCAGGAAGAATGCCTATGGATCTAACAGTTGTCTACATCAAATGTATAAGTATCCTGAGCCAAATGTTTATGCTCTTGAATGAATATTTCACTAGATGTAAGATGATACAGTTGTTTATGCTATTCGTCCAGTCATCTGAAAGAATGGCTGCAAAATACATGTAATAGTGCTACACCAGGTGGCTTAGGAGTATAACTGCTCAATGGTTACTTTTCACTATTACCATTATTAAGAGTCCTGACAAGGATCATTCCAATACTAGCTATGTCATTCTGTGTAAGATAATGTTCACAGTTCATTTATTCACAGCTGATGAATATATTCTCTCCATTTAGGAAGTGACATCTTATTTCTCATTTGCTAGTTTGCCATTCCCTGCCATTCCATGGATGGATATAAAAAAAGTTCCTTTTCTCTAGGATTGCAGAAGGAAGGGATTTGACAAGGGAACATTGATGTGAGAAATGGATTCCAATTCCTATTCCCAAATTCCCACCTTTGATATCATCCAGCCTTTAATTTTAGAACAGGGCAACAAAAACAGAACTGGATTAAGAGACAGACTTGATGAATAACTATTAGAGGCATGAAAATAAAATTAGTCAAACTGATTTAACTAAAATCCATATAATATATATTAGGGATATTTTTTTTTGAGTAGCGATAACTAAATGCTACTAAGTAAATAAGGTAAAGGTAAAGGTCCTCCCACACATGCATGCTTGTTGTTTCCAGCTCTAGAGATGGTGCTCATCTCAGTTTCTAAGCCAAAAACCCAGCGCTGTCCAAAATGTCTCTGTGGTCATGTGGCCGACATGACTAAATGCTGAAGGCACACGGAGCACTGTTACCTTCCCACCAAAGTGGTCCCTATTTTTCTACTTGCCTTTTTTACGTGCTTTTGTACTGTTAGATTGCCAGAAGCTGGGATAAGTAACAGGAGCTCACTCCGTTATGTGGCACTAGGGATTCAAACCACTGAGCTGCTGACCTTCTGATCGACAAGCTCAACGTCTTAGCCACTGAGCCACCACACGTCCCTTTGCTATTTACTAAGTAAATAGTATGGAACCAAATACTATTTAAAGGATAATCCAAGTGTCAAGTGGATGCTTTAGGGGAAGAACTGTATATCCTTCTTTTCTTTATTTGACCAAAGACAGGAATTTGTCAGATATTTTTTCATCTCCATCAGAGAGAAATCTTTTTATAACCCAATGCCCTTGTGTTGCACTAAACTAGGGTTGGAGTGGTAGGGAGCAATACAGCTAGTCACCCAAAGGAATCTCTGAACAAGCACTCCACAGGATTCCTCAGCCCTAATGAAAAGTTGAATAGCTACAGACCTTACTGTTTTCATTCCTTCACTAAGATACCAAAGAAATTCAGATTATGATCCCAGCAGGTATAATATTGATCAACTCCAATAAATTCTTGTAAATAAAATATCTTGTATTCCCTTTGTAAATATTTCCATACAATACTTTTAACCACTCTCTTTTTTGAAGAAAAAAAATCTACCGGGATCAGAATCCAAGCTAGCTCACAGGAACACACACATTCGTAAAAGTAACTTTCCAACATTTTTATTTCCCCTCTGCAACAAATAACCCATGCCAGCATTTCTGCAACATTTTTTAAAAGAATCTGTTCTCTTCATTGTCAGCAGAGTGCTGTTTTTAATCTATTGCTGGAATTTATTATAGTGTATGTCAATCCTCTCTTGTTTCCATTTTGGAAAAAAAGAATATTAGGGGTCGGCCTTTGCAGCAACAGTTCTGGTACTTCAGTATTTGAACCATATTTTGATTTACCCACCCTAACTGGTGATATCACTAAACCTTGTATTTTCTGATCTGGTAATATGAACATTAAGGTCACGTATAATTAACTATGCTTAAGTTAACTCTGTTGATTTCCAGTATTGTGACGCAATTATAAGGGGAGCCTACCATTGGAAAATGCATGGCTGTTTTAACAGAAGTTAAAATGCTACAAGACCAGTTCTCTGAAACATACTCTAGAACAATGGTTCTCAACCTGTGGGTCACGACCCCTTTGGGGATCGAACAACCCTTTCACAGGGGTCACCTAAGACCATCCACCTCCACTGGCGTCACCCATGTTCAGGAAGTGGCAGGTGCATGAAGAGCGCCGGGTGGTGAAGCAGGGTCCTCCCAGTTCCGGGCCCAACCTAGACACTGCCCCGCCTGTTCTCCACACCAGGGAAAGGCCAAGGCACTGAAGGGGGAGAGAGACGGGTTCTTCTGGGTGGCAGATCAGCCTCGGCTCCGACAGACTTCCAAAGTGAGCACAATCGGTAGTGCCGCTTCAGCCCAGCTACCTGCACAGGGCTTGAAGATGCCCAGAGAGCAGGAGATTGGTGGGGCAGTCAGGCCACCTGCTTTAGACAGCGAGACGGGCTCTTGCCCTGGCAGGCACATGCTGGGATTCAAGCTGCCTTGGGCCTGAACATTGCCTTTGCCACCCCCGCTGCCAGTCCTGTCCTGTGGACTAAACTGAGCTTGGAGGCTTTTTGGCCCCCAGGAAGGGCTGGCAGGAGAGGCCAGAGGGGAGGATAGGCCCCGCCCACCCATTCCTTCCATCCTGAGGAATTCCATTCGGGATGGAAGCACAGTTCGATGTAGCTTAAGCCTCCATTTAAAATTCCATTTAGAGGGAAACTTCTTAATCTGTGTTGAAGAAAGAAAGAAAGAAAGAAAGAAAGAAAGAGGAAAGAAGGAGGAATGGAAAGAAAGAAAGAAGAAAAAGGAGGGAGGAATGGAAAGAAAGAAGAAAAGGGAGGGGAGAATGGAAAGAAAAAAAGGAGAAAAGGGAGGGAGGCATGGAAAGAAAGAAAAAAAAAGAAAGAAAGAAAGACGGAAAGAAAGAAAGAAAGAAAGACAGAAAGACAGAAAGAAAGAAAGAAAGACAGAAAGAAAGAAAGAAAGAAAGAAAGAAGAAAGAAAGAAAGAAACTGGTTGGGTGGGGAGAACGGAATGTAAAAAAAGTAAACTTAATAAAGTGAAACTCATGTAAACCACGAACTGCTGCTGGAAGCAGACAGGGAGGTTGTTTTATCCTGAAAAATCCCAGCCTGGCTGATCTTCTCCCAAACCAAGATTGGCAGATTAATCACTATGCTTTACTTATGTTCAATTTGTAATAATGAAAATACATCCTGCATATCAGATATTTACATTACAATTCATAACAGTAGCAAAATTACAGTTACGAAGTACCAACGAAAATAATTTTATGGTTGAGGGTCATCACAACATGAGAAACTGTATTAAAGGGTCGCGGCATTGGGAAGTTTGAGAACCACTGCTCTAGAACTTCTTGTTTTCTTGAAATGAAAGATATATATATAGATGCTGTGAAAATGCAAATTCTAAGATGCTTCTCTAAAAGTTACATTATAATACTTTTATTTCTATAGTCTATCTAATCCAGTGACGTGCGGTGAGCTTTATGGCTGGTGACGCAGCTTTTTAGACTTGTGGACTTCAACTCCCAGAATTCCACAGCCAGGCATGTTCAGTTCCGATTTAAAGCAACAGCATTTTTCCCCCTTGCAAAATAAGTTTTCCCTTCTTTTTCCTCTCCCTCCCCCTCCTTCCTCCCTCTCCCCTCTCTCAAACAGACACACGTGGACAGAGAAGTTGGATCCCTCTCTCACTTACTCACTCTCAAACAAACACAAACACAGAAGTTGGATTGGATATATTTTCCAAAGGCTTGAAAGCAGCTCCTCTGCCCTACCCTCCCTTCCCCTGCTGCCTTCTAATCGGAGCCTATGATTGTGAATCACGTTGCTTTTTCAAACTTGTAATCAGTGAAGCTGGGCTTATATACTTTTATCCAGCTGTGTGTGTGTTTTTGTGTTTGTGTGTGTGTGTGTGTGTGTGTGTGTTTGAAAAGGCAATGTGGTTCTGCCAGAGCTCTGAGTCAGACTGAGCTAGTTGCTCCCAGAGAACTCTAAAAAGCCTCTAAAAATGCCCTCTACAGGAGGCGAGAGAACATGTGCCTCCTTTGCATACGAAATTTTTCGCTTTTTAACCCTTGCTTAACTCTTAAAAGGTGAAAAATTGCTTGTGCATAGGAGGCCCCTAGTTCTCTCGCCTCCTCCTATAGTTAGCACTAGGCACTGTTCCAAGTCACTGTGACGTGGAATCTGGCAGCAACTACCTTGGCTTTAATTATTTTTAAAAAATTCTTTAAAATTCTTTCCTTTTCCTCATGACTGAGGCCATGCCTCCCCTGCCTCTAGTGACTGCACGTACCTGATCTAATCATAAAAGCCATAAACCACAAGGTTTTTTTATTTTTATGGGAAAAATTCATAAGTTTCCAGTAACTAATATATGTATTTTTTCTAATCGAAGAAGTTAGTTTATTCATCTAAGCAAGATCTGTCAATTTCACCAAGCATTCCTCCATAGTTGATAGTGTCAAAATCATTCCATCTCAGATCTCACAGCAGTAATTACACACATTCCTTCGATATTTCTCCTTTTCTCCTGTTGTCTGTCCAATTGCAATTATGCTCTAACTATTATTTTTAAATTTTAGAGAATCAACCTACTTAAGTACAATCCCTCTGGCTATGTTCTGACCTGCTTTCTTTGTCTGTTTGGAGCTTCACCAGTATCTCAAAGCATCACTTCCCAAACATTTATAATACTTTAAAAATGTGCCAGAAAATAATAGAGAAGTTTCAAACAGATTTTCTTCTCAAACTCTTAAGATTTCTTTTGCAGATCCAAAAATAGAATATTCCAAAAACAATGTAGTGTAAGTAAATATCCATTTCCTGAGTTACATTTTCATATAGGATGATTGCAAAATGTACAATTGTTAACATAATTTTAATTAATTATGGTAAATATTGTGCTCTTTTGTGTATGCCCTCAGGATTCAAATGGGATGGTATTTGTTTCTTTTGTTAAATTTAGGAACAAAGAAAAGAACACCTATGGAAGGATTGTTTATTATCTCATTTTATAGTTTTTTAAAATTATTGTTGTATCCAGTGGTGGGATTCAGCCAGTTCGCACCACTTTGGGATAACCACTTGTTAACTTTCTGAGCCGTTTAGTGAACTGGATGTTGGAAGAAATCATTAGGGCAAAGAAATTATTTGAATCCCACCACTGGTTATATCATATTGTTACACTACTCTGCATATTTTTTTGTGTGATTTGTTTGATATAGTGACATTTTTGTTTTAAAATAAAACCTTTTCTTTGCAATATTCTCCATCTACCTGCTTTGCACAGAGATATGACTACAATTGGCATATGACATAAATCAAATTTGCTGAAAAAGCATCTATAGACATGTAGAGTTTTTGATTTTGTTTTACACCAGAATTGAAAGGATTTTGTATTGAAACCTCTGCACCTATTTGATTAAAATTTTACAAGTTCATTTTTCAGCCAGCTTTTTTTTGAGACTACAAATGTTCATAAATCAAATAATCTCAGCAATTTATGAATATACATGGACATTCAATAATCTATATACTACTGAAGCCCCCTTTGCCATGACCTTTAACTGGGAGGAAAAGAAGGAAAGAAGATTATAGTAAAATGGCAGGAAAGAAGGAAGGAAGGAAGGAAGGAAGGAAGGAAGGGTGAGAGAGAGGGAAAATTGAAGAAAAACAGGCAGTAGGTTAGAAGGTAAGTGGAGGGTGAAGAGTGGAAGGGTGGGTGGAAGGAAAGAAGGAAGGAAAGAAGGAAGATTTATGACACTTCCTTTAAGCTTGTCACACGGAAACCAGTAAAATTATTTTCAGATGTCTTAAACCTACCCCTCTAGATAAAATCTACCATGTAGCTACCATTGCCCATCTGATGTTTGCAGAGAAGAAGAAGCATACAAAGAGAGACTCAAATAATTGATATCTAGACATTCTCTATGGCCTAGAACCAGCTCAGCAGAGACTAAAATCCAGGAAAAACTTCCTTAGGTTGATGGAAGTTTTTGAAAAATTTGAAAGCAGACTGGATCTATGGAAAATTACAAAGACCCAATACTGGAACCAATCAAAGAGCTGGTACCTAGTCTGATGAAAACTGGAAAATATGGAAATCGTTGAATAGACTATGCTCAAGTACACGATCCAGAGACACTCTGAACAAATGGGGCTATCCCATGGCTTCTGTTCTTTGCCATTGTGGTGACATGCAGACAATAACAATATGTATACCTGCCCTTTGTGTCCCAATCAGTGTACACTTGAGCACTTCATGGCAACATGATAGAACACAATTAATGTTGATAGTTTCTGGGAAAGTTCTGTTTAATTTTTACATATTTTAATCTTGTAATTTATGGAAGTGAGTTGCAAATATTATGCTAGAAGCTATAAAGCCAATATCAAGTGTACAAAATCCAATTTTATATTTTACATTTTATGTCATATGATATGCCTTATTTTAATAGTGATACTTATGACATGAATAAACAAACAAGGAAACTCAATTGGAAAGCCACTGAGGTCAGAAGTTACTTCTCCTCCCATTGCTTGTTTGCTCACCAATGATTATTTTGTTTTTCTGTTTACATAACAAAATATCTCTGAAGCAATGACCCATTGGGTCATAGGTTGTCTAGTGGGATATAAAGCTTTAAATTTATGCATCTGACTTTGATTTCGACAAACTGAGGATTCTGGAAAGGAACCCAGTTTAAACAGGTTGTTTTTATAACTGTCAACTGGAATGCAAATTGACAAGGACCAAGGAAGCATGTAGATGAATAACGAAATGACATGCAGATGGATAACTAAATGGACACTATCCTTTCAATTATGACTCTCAAGAGTTTTCCATGTCTTTGTGGTTTCAGTTTAATACTTGGCCTGTCAAAGATCAGCCAAAAAGCTAAATTTGGCTCAGGAACAGGGGAAAGATGTGACCAGAAGCCAGAGGTATGGCACATAATAATGTCAGGGCAGGATGTGAAAGAATGGCTTGGTGCTATCATGGCACCATCTCATCTTCTCCAAAAGAATTTCAAATGTATTCTTTAGTCTAACAACAGGCTCATAAAGAGTGGCTCTCATATCTGGTTCACTGAATAGGAGGAGATAAGAATTACAAAAATGCTTCAGATAAATAAGATGGTGTATGAAACTGATTGGCAGATGTCACCAATTTTATTCTGTTTTCTTAAGTTGCCGTTTGAAAAACCTGCTCATATGTGACCTGAAAAGAGAATAAGACAAAATGAACACAGCAGCATCAACAAAGGACTCTCTACAAGATTTCAAAACAAAAAAAATGTAAATTAATCACTGGCAGGAAGAATCTCCAAAGGAGAAAAACATCCCAGTTTAAGCATCACCACCAACAGCATCTGTTCACTTTAATATAAAAAGATAATCATGACTAAAAGTGACTGGGGGGGGGGGAGAAAGAAACCTTGCAAGATGCGTTCATTTTCAACTCAGCTAAAGAGGAAACATGATGGCACATTAAACAAAATGTTCACATGGTATTCTTAAATGAAGCTGAGGTAAGTACAAGGTTTAAATAAAAGCAAGGATGCTCTCCAGCTAACAAGGCGGAAAACTTGATTTGCAACACATGATTAAATCTAAACTTCTTTCAGTGTTACTTAGTGAGTCAACTAGATTTCATACAGCCTAAATGAGGTAGCATTTTCATGCCTTTATTTTTGAATGTGATAGCATAATTATGATTGATTTATTAGCTTCCTTGTTGCTGTAATGTGAGCTTTAATCTTTAGGATTTCATGAATATCCTTAGCAAAAGATTGCTTTTGCTGCTAATGATAAACCAGATGGGTCAATAACAAGATACCTTGCCATACTAAAGAAATCAGCAATTGACTTTATAACTACATTATGAGTTACTACGCTCTGCAAACCCAGCCATTGACTACACATCCACTTCAGTGGTGGGATTCACCGCTGCTACTGGTTCGCCCAAACTGGTAAGAATTGACTGAATACCACCTCTGATTCTACATTTAGGCAAGAAAAACAAAAGGCACTGGTACAGTATAGGTGGTACCTTGCTCAATAGCAAGGGGTTGCCACAAAGAAGAAGGAGTAAAACTATTCTCCAAGGCACCTGAGGGTAGAACAAGAAGCAATGGGTGGAAACTAATCAAGGAGAGAAGCAACTTAGAACTCAGGAGAAATTTCATGACAGTTAGAACAATTAATCGGTAGAACAGCTTGCTTCCAGAAGTTGTGAATGCCCCAACACTGGAAGTCTTTAAGAAGATGTTGGATAGCCATCTATCTGAAACGGTATAGGGTTTCCTGCCTAGGCAGGGGATTGGACTAGAAGACCTCCAAGGTCCCTTCCAACTCTGCAAGTATCCACCCCTTAGAAGTAAGTATAAGTATAATCTTTGTCATTGTACTTAAATACAACAAAATTGGTTTTAACCTCACTGGTGCAAAATTATAATAGAAATGAAAAATAAAGAAAAAGAAAAAAAATTAGTGTGTGTATGGAGTGATTGTGGTTGTATTTAAAAGTTTCACAGCCCAAGTACAGAAACTTAAACTTGTTTGTTCGGCTGGCTATACTTTGATGTCTTCTGCCTGATGGTAGAAGTGCACGGAAACTGCTTTGGTCGCCCTGACCGATGATCTCTAGCGGGCTAGGGATAGAGGACATTCCCCTATCCTGGTGCTTCTTGACCTCTCAGCGGCTTTCAATACCATCGACCATGGTATTCTTCTGCGACGCCTGGGGGAGGTGGGAGTGAGAGGCACTACAGTGGTTCTCCTCTTACCTCTCTGATAGGTCGCAGTCGGTGTTGGTCGGGGGGCAGAGATTGACCCCCAGGCCCCTCGAGTGTGGTGTGCCGCAGGGTTTGGTCCTGTCCCCCCTCCTATTTAACATCTACATGAAGCCGCTTGGTGAGATCATGCAACAGGATGGGGTAAAGTATCATCAATATGCTGATGATACTCAATTATATCTTTCTGCCCCTTGCCAGCTCAGTGAAGCGGTGGACATGATGTGCCGATGTCTGGAGGCTGTTAGGCTAATGGGGGCGAACAAAGTTGTGCTCAATCTCGATAAGACTGAGTGGCTTTGGATGTTGCCCCCGAAGGACTGTTTGGACAGTCCATCCTTAACCCTGGGGGGAGAAAATTTACGCCCCTCAGAGAGGGCTCACAATTTGGGAGTCCTCCTGGATTCGCAGCTGAAACTGGAACATCATCTGTTGGCTGTGACCAGGGGGGCTTTTGCCAAAGTTCTACTGGTGCACCAATTGCGGCCCTATTTGGATCGGGATGCGCTTCTAATGATCACTCATGCCCTTGTCACCTCAAGGCTGGATTATTGTAACGCGCTCTACATGGGGCTACCCTTGAAAAGCGTTCAGAGACTACAGTTAGTTCAGAATGCGGCCGTGCGGGTGATAGTGGGTGTGCCGAGGTACACCCATGTTACACCTATCCTCCGTGAGCTGCACTGGCTGCCTATTGGTCTCCTGACTCAATTCAAGGTGTTGGTTATCACCTTTAAAGCCCTACATGGCTTAGGGCCAGGACACCTTCGAGACCGCCTGCTGACACATACCTCCCAGTGACCAGTAAGATCCCATATATTGGGCCTCCTTCGGTGGCCATCGGCCATACAATGTTGGCTGGCGGGCCCTTGGAGGAGAGCCTTCTCGATGGCTGCTCTGACTCTTTGGAACCAGCTCCCCCCGGAAATCCGGACCATACCCACTCTGATGGCCTTCAGAAAAGCCGTAAAAACTTGGCTGTTCCAGCAGTCCTGGGGCTGTTGACCTCACTATTGAGGTCCGGCCCCAACTAAAATGAATTTATGATGGATGATTGTTGTTTTAAATTGTACTGTTTTTATGTTTTTTTTAATATTCTGTTTGTAAGCCGCCCGGAGTCCTTTGGGATTGGGAGGCATATAAAAGTTTTAAATAAATAAATAAAATAAATAAAGTGCAAAGAGACACTGACCAGGGTGTGAAATCATTCTGAGTATCTTCCTTACTCTGCTAAAGCAGTGAGATCTGGCAATGTCATTGAGTGGTGTCAGAGGGCAACCAATGGTTTCTTGTGCCAAATTGATCACTCTCTGTAGTGCCTTCCTGTCCGCAGCTGTTAAACCAGCATACCATACTGTAATACAATATGTGAGGACACTTTCTATGGTGGACCGATAGTAAGAGGTCATCAGCCGTTGTTCCACCTGATTTTTTTCACAGGACTCTAAGGAAATGAAGTCTCTGTTGGGCCTTTCCAATCACCAGAGATGTGTTGTTTTTCCAGGTGAGATCTTGACTAATAAGCACTCCAATAATTTAAAAGAGGAAACCGTCTCCACACAGCCCCCCTCGATATACAGTGGGGCAGGTTCCTCTCTGTGCTTCCAGAAATCTAGCACCATCTCCTTTGTCTTACTAGTATTTAGATGTAAGTTGTTTCTTGAACACCATTTGGATACTTTCTGGACTTCTTTCCTATATGCTGATTTGTCCCCTCCAGTTATGAGACCCAGCATTGTTTTGTCATCTGCAAACTTTATTATGATGTTGGATGGATTAGAGCAGTGGTCCCCAACCTTTTTATCGCCGCGGACCAGTCAGCCTTTGATAATTTTACCGTGGCCCGCTGAGCGCGCGCAGGGGTGGGGGGGCGTTGTTCGCGACGACAGCTTTGGGCCACACGTGCGTACCTGCGCGGGGCTCTCTTCCCTGGAGCCTTTGCGCACGGCCCAGGAGCTTTTGCGCACGGCCCAGGAGCCTTTGTGCTGCAGCGATCATGTCCCCCGGCCGCTGCAGCGATCATGGCCCCCGGCCGCTGCAGCGATCATGGCCCCCGGTCGCTGCGCGGCCCGGTGCCAGGTACTCCACGGCCCGGCACCGGTCCGCGGACCGGGGGTTGGGGACCACTGGATTAGAGGATATGCAGTCATATGTATACAGCGAGAACAGGTATGGGCTGAGCACACAGCCCTGAGGGGAGCCTGGGCTGAGCTTCAGCGTGGAAGATGTAAAGGACCCAACCCTTACTGTTTGTGGACGATCTGTCAGGAAGTCTTTGATTCATTCACAAGTGAGGGGAGGGAAATTCAGGTCAGTCAACTTTCAATGAGAATTCCTGGTAAGATGCTGTTAAAGGCCGAGCTATAGTCTATAAAAAGCATTCTGACATAATTCTCAGATTTCTCAAGGTAGCTCAGTGCAATATGTAGAGCAGTGGTGATGGCATTCCCTGTTGACCTGTTGCCTCTATAAGCAAACTGGTGTTGATCAAAATTTGATGGAAGACAGGACCTGAGGTGTTGTAGGACCAGTCTCTCAAAACACTTCATCACTATAGACGTCAGTGCAATGGGTCTATAGTCATTCAAGCTTTTTATGGCTGCTTTATTCAGAACTGGGATAATTGTGGCTGCTTTCAAGCATGATGGGACTCTAACCTATTATAGGGAGAGATTAAAAATCTTTTTCAGGACCCCTGTTAATTGGTCAGCACAGGTTTTTACCACTTTCCCCAACACCCCGTCTGGACCTGCAGCTTTGTTGGGATTTACAGCCTTCAGCTCAGCTCTCACTTGATGTTCATCCAGGGTGAGTGGCTGGAGGTCAGAGGGCCTTTGAGCTAGAGCCAAAGAGACTGATCTTTTGACCTCAAAGTGGGTGAAGAAGCTATTTTGCTCCTCTACTAGCAGGGCATTAGCATTGGCTATTTTTTTCTATTGCCCTTATAGTTGGTTAGGTGTTGTAGCCCCTGCCACACCTGTCTTGAGTTATTATCTTCCTGATACTTCTCTACCTTTTGTTTGTTATCATTGTTATACCAAATGATAAAAGATTCTCTGTGATCAAAGAACAATTTGTTAAATAAAAGTTATTGTTTATTGCACAAACTGCCTTCTTAAATGCATGACATACTTTCATGCATATAGTACTGAATTGTGTGTTAAACATTCCTTTTATTCTCACAACATTATGTAATTCAAGCCTATTCACTATACAAACTATACATATTTAGAGAAATAAATTGCTATGCAAGAGCAAATTGCAAATATTAATCTATTAGCTAGCAAAGCCAATATCAAGTATATAAAATCTAAATGAAGGATAAGAATTTAACACAGTCCAACTATTTGGGACCTAAACTCCCAGAATTCTTCCTATTGGATATGCTACCTTGTGTTCATGAGACTGAAATTCTAATCTTCTATTAGAATTAATCTTTGATCAAAATCATATGAAAATATTCCACAGTATGTAGCAATAGCAATAGCACTCTTATATATCGCTTCACAGTGCTTTACAACCCTCTCTAGTGCTTTTACAGAGTCAGCATATTGCCCCCAACAATCTGGGTCATTTTACCCACCTCAGAAGAATAGAAGGCTGAGTCAACCTTGAACCTGGTGATATCTGAATTATCAAATTGCAGGCAGCCATCAGCCAGCAGAAGTAGCCTGCAGTACTTCAATTTAACCACTGTGTCACCATGGCTGACGGTGATTTGAGACTATAATACTCTATTTTCTCCAGAGGAAAGATATGAGGTATTGTCTGTTTTTTTGAACTCTTGATAAAGAGAAAAGCAAAAAAAAAAAAAAAAAAATCATAAATCACAATTATATTATTGGGCTTTATGGCCCAGAAAACTGGAGATATCTTTGCAGACAAAGAGTTTCCTATTATACCCAGTTTTGATTATTAAGATTGTTAAGAATTTTCAACTATTATAATGAAAAAAAATTGGTTAATCTGGAGATCACCAAATTGAAATCTTGTTAAAAGGTACCTTCTTATTCTTTTTTGTTTTGACAGGGAACTATACTTTATTTGAAATGAAACAGTGTTGGTACAATAAAGTAATATTGCTTGATGAAATTATTTAATTTCAGGCTAGAATATGGTCTGTTACACTGTGCCTGGTATATTGGGAGCCAGCTTTGAGGACACATTACAATATGAATTTTAATTATAACTAATCTAAAAAGTGCAGCTGGTTTTTGTTTAAGCACTATGAAGAAACCCAAGAACTGTTCATAAAAAACAAGAGAAACTATATATAGCAAAGCAATATCATTGAATAAAATAGAACAGTAATACCACCCACTAACAACAATAAGTGTTGGTTGAAAGGATAATGCCAAATAAGATATGGACGGGAGACAAGATTAATCTATGAAACCTTTGACATTTTTCCAGTTCAGCTCACTATACCAGGAGAAATCTCACAGCTAAAATTGCTTTTAGTTATCATTAATTGTGGAACACCCAATAATGGAACTATCTTTGCCGGAAAAGACCGAGTGGCTGTTGTGTTTCCCTCCCAATAATTTGGTTAGCGTTCCACCACTCAGGCTGGGGGGGCCAATTTTATACCCCTCAGACAGGGTTCGCAACTTGGGAGTCCTTCTGGACCCACAGCTGACCTTTGATCACCACCTGTCGGCTGTGACCAGGTGGGCATTTGCCCAGGTTCGCCTGGTGTGCCAGTTGCGACCCTACCTGAATCGGGAGGCCCTCACAACAGTCACTCGCGCCCTCGTGACCTCTAGGCTGGAATACTGCAACGTGCTCTACATGGGGCTGCCCTTGAAGAGCATCCGGCGACTTCAGCTAGTCCAGAATGCGGCCGCGCAAGTGATTGTGGGTGCACCTCGGTTCACCCACATAATACCTATCCTCCGCGAGCTGTGCTGGCTACCTGTTGATCTCCGTGTGCGCTTCAAGGTGCTTCTTACCACCTATAAAGCCCTTCATGGTAGTGGATCTGGGTACTTGAGAGACCGCCTCCTGCCAATTACCTCCTCGAGACCGATTAGATCTCATAGATTAGGCCTCCTCCGAGTGCCATCTGCCAGCCAGTGCCGGCTGGCCACTACGCGGAGGAGAGCCTTTTCAGTAGCAGCTCTGACCCTCTGGAACGATCTCCCTGTGGAGATTCGTACCCTCACCACCCTTCAGACCTTCCGCGCAGCCCTCAAGAGCTGGCTATCCCGCCAGGCCTGGGGGTAAGATTTGATCCGCCCCCACCCGAATGTTGAATGAATGTTGTTTATTTTTTAATTATGTGTTATGTTATATGTCACTGTTTGTATCCCCTCCCTATAAGTTGTTAGCCGCCCTGAGTCCCCTCAGGGAAAAGGGCGGCCTATAAATAAACTTATTCCTATTCCTATCTTTGCATATTTCACATTTTGACATATTAGCAGAAGAGAATTTTGGGGGAAATATAGACTACATTTTGTGGATTATCAACTAGCAATCCATTAAGCAATTTTAAATTTTTATATAATGAAAGGATCACTAGGACTGTCAAAATCCCTCACTGATTTTGGGTGCTCCAAATATGTTGGATTATAATTTCTGCTAGGCACAACCTCATCATCATCCATTGCTATGTTGCCTTGATAATTATTGTTGTGTATTGAAGAAAGTCCTCGCTGTTACGAATGACAGCTCGGAAGCAGCCAGGTGCGTCTTAGCCAATCAGACGTGCCTGTCAGTTGCCGAGCTGTCATCAGCGCGAGCTGTAACACGAGCCAGGTGATTGCAGTATAAAAGGCAAGCCGTTTAAACAGTTAACTGTCTTGTTAAAGCAACAACCTTGTTGATTGCTCTATTGTTTCAGCTGTTCCTGCAGCCGCCCAGCCGGCTTCATTTAATACATTGTTGCGAGTTTTGTTACACTACTTCAGCTACTGAATAAAAGGTTACAGTGTTTTAAAGGACCTGCCTGGTTTTTTTCACCATATTGTATGGGTTGGCGGGGTTTTTTTTACGGGACCAGATTCCAACCTGATCCCAACCTTCCTCCTTTCTCATCCGGGCTAAGACGCACCTGGCTGCTTCCGAGCTGTCATTCGTAACAGCGAGGACTTTCTTCAATACACAACAATTATTATCTATCATTTCAGAAGAGGCCTAGGTTAGGAGAGGAGGTAGCAGAGCAGGCAATCATCCATTTTCAAGCATGACACTGCAATGGGTAATCGGGTGGGCGAGTACTGTAAAAGTCGTAGGAAAAGGTATCATGTGGAAAGATTTTTTAAAATCCCACTTGGTTTAGAAATCAAAAGACTTGATTGAAAATGTAAGCTTGATTCCACAAAGTAGTATGTTATCTAACCAAATCAAAGTACTGAGCCCCTATGATTTTCTCCCCTGTCTTCTTTGTTTCCTCATTTGCTGTTTTATGATATCTCTCTTTTGTTTAATTGTGATTAAACTGGACATTTGTTTCTCTGAATTTCATTTCACCTTACTTTTATGTCCTAAATTGTTATTCAGCTGGCTGGATTTAAATGTTTATGTAGAGACACACACAGCATTAGCTGTTGCCTACCCACTCTCTCACCCTCAGTGATAGACTCTGATGCTCGTACATTCACTTTGGCTTCTTTACAGCTGATGCCTGGAGCATTAAATGAAAGCATCTCTTTTATCATTGAATTCTTTTGCTTCTGAGCTCTTATTCTTATTCAGGTGCCACCTAGTTTGAAATACTTCTTCAAAAATGAGATACATTAAATAAAACAACCTCTATTCTCTGTCTGTCTGTCTCTCTCTAACATGCACACACACATAGTGAATAGTTAATTGCAACGATCACCAATATCTTTTCCACATTTATGTATATTTACTCACATACAACACTATGAAACTTGTAGGGGGTATTTCATGGGTTCAATTATTCATTAAAAAAAAAAAACCACTTGCGGCCAATCTACTTTAGCTTGCACTTAAACAAATCCAACATCTTGGAATAAACCTTCCTATATCATTAGATAATGGGCTGAGAGAAAAAAGCACTGAATATTTATTTGGGATATATTAGGGACATTCCTGTTCAAGGACATAGATTTTTTTAAAAAAAATATTATTTGGGAAGGAGGATGGGAAGAAAAGGTTTGTGAGAGAAGAAAATTAAATTTTGCTTGAACCCATAATGAATGAAAAGTAGTCAAACTTTTAATAATTCAAATATACAATTATCCAAATGAATTGAGTTTCAACCTCTTTTGGTAACCAGAGAAAGATTTTATGCCTGGCCAAGTTCAAGGATTTAAAGTTATTATCTTAAGAAAAGTACCACTACAACATTATCTCTCCCATTCGAGTCTATGAAACAAATTGCTTTTTGTGCTTAGGCTAAACCTCAGTAGTGAAATAGTAATAATCTAGTCCTGGTATTATTCTTACTTTTTAACATGATTAGCTAATACACATGACAAGAAATGAGAGACAATTTATGGGAAGAATGATACTACTAACAAAACTGATACTTTTCAATTGGAGTTGTGTGTTCTGCATTTAAAAGGATACAGCCTAATTTTATTTATTAAATTTAGACAACGCAAATCTCATTATCATCAGACTAAAATACAAAAATCCCTTAGATAACAGACAGTGAAAGTCTGTCATCATTCACAGCATCTTTTTTAGAGTCAAACAGAAGGAAAGATGAGTTAAATAAGATAAAATTCCTATTCTTCTATTTCTGTAATTTTCTTTCTCAATCCCTGCAAAATTCAGCCCATCTGAAGAGCCAAGGTGGCGCAGGAAGAGCCAAGGTGGCGCAGTGGTTAAATGCAGCACTGCAGGCTACTTCAACTGACTGCAGTTCAGTAGTTCGGCTGTTCAAATCCCACCAGGCTCAAGGTTGACTCAGCCTTCCATCCTTCCGAGGTGGGTAAAATGAGGACCCGGATTGTTGTTGGGGGCAATATGCTGACTCTGTAAACCGCTTAGAGAGGGCTGAAAGCTCTATGAAGCGGTATATAAGTCTAAATATTGCTATTGCTATCTTAGATCTAGGTTTCTGAAAGAAACAGAACGCAATATATCAGCTAGTTTTACAATAGCACAATTGTTTTATTCACGCCTGCTAACGCTCTGAAGGTGGAATGGAGAGATCAGCTTAACTCTAAGGCAGCAAGAATGTTTACCATGCTCTTGAGACATTATTAATCAGGAAACAAACTGACAGAGTTAAAATGCAACTTGTGTGTAAATTTTTTGAAAGGATGAAATATAACACTGAAGCTGAAATACATCCAAGTCAAAATAAAACAGCAATCATACGCCAGACATTAAAAGGCCGATTAATAAGTTGTTACCATATAAGTTATTCAGTTACAAAATAGGTAGTTGCACAATTCATCCAATTGTAAATAGAATGCTTTTATTATTATTATTTTTTAAAAATCCATTTTAGCCCATAAAAAGACTTTAATTGTAGTCATAGAAGCAATTAAGCTGTTGTTGTTTATAAAAATACATTTATTGTGTCTTTCTCTGTGCAGATTATACTTCTCATATACTAATTGGATAGTTGCCAATGTCTTTCGTCAAATCAGCGTACAGTATTAAGGAGTTTGAAAGAGTCCTGTGTTACATTGTAAAAAACTATAGTACTTTCCCTTTTGTTCATTTAGGAGTCATGAATTCATAGGTTTCATCAAGCACTTAAGTGGGGATATGGAATAAGGGCAATCCTAGCGATATATCATAGTCAGCTGCAGTGTATTTTTAATTCTGTATTTATGATGGAAATTTGTTTTTAATTTACATTAAATTTGTTCACTTGGAATCATTTGCTGATATGCACAGCCATATAACATGAATCTGCCTCTTGCTTCTGGTTTTTACATCATTTTTAAATTAATCTGTGTAGTTTTAAAAAGTTTAGAAAGTTTGCTTTTCTATTTATCTTTTTATGAGCTGTAAGCCGCCTAGAGTCACTTTATCAGGAAGATTGGTAGAATATAAATTTAATATAGTGCAACTGAAATGGCCATAAAATGCTGACCTCCAGGAATGCAACAAGAGTAATGGAGAACTGCTTGCTTTGTTTCTCTGCACTGTTGCCTGGGATTATGGCTTCATAGTAATAACAATAGCACTTAGACTTATACACCCTGTTTCCCTGAAAATAAGACCTCCCCGGATAATAAGCCCAATCGGGCTTTTGAGCACATGTGCTAAAATAAACCCTCTCCCAAAAATATTGCAACTCAGCATCAGCCATGGGGTGACCATGTTCACTGCCTCCTGTACCTCAAAAATAATAAGACTTCCCAAAAAATAAGTCCAAGTTCTTATTTCATGGGTTAAAAGAAAATAAGATCCTGTCTTATTTTCAGGGAAGCACGGTACTGCTTCACAATGCTGTATAGGTCTCTTTAAGGGGTTTACAGAGTCAGCATCAATCAGCCTCCAACAATCTAGGTCCTCATTTTACCAACCTCGGAAGGATGGAAGGTTGAATCAACCTTGACCTAGTCAGAATCGAACTCCTGGCTGTGAGCAGAGTTAGCCTACAATATCACATTCTAATTATTATTGAAAACTGCCAACTAGAAAACTGAGACCTCCTTGAACCGTAGGTCTTTTACTTGATATGCATAGGACTGAGTATTACTACCCAGAAAAACTCAGCATATAAAATTTCAGAATCCTAACCGTATCAAATATCATTCATTTATCTCTATCTCTTTTTTGGAAAGGTGGCTGTGTGATATTACAAATTGTGTTCTTCGAGTTAAAAAGAAATTGCCTTCTTTCTGTAGGTGTTCCTAAATGGCAGTGAATTTTGACTATAAGTCATATCTTTTAATTTTATTCTTCAAACATGACCTTTATAGAGATCATGTTGATCCCCTGGGCTACAACATTCCCTCGGTGCTTAAATGATCTGAAGGCCCCCAAACTTCATTGAAATAAATCCCAATTAGATATCCATTAACAACTGTAAAAAGATCACTGGGTCCATTACCAGCAGCCTTAAGACATTTTAACTCTAATTTTTAAAAACAAAATCTCCCATCTTCCACTTATTTATCTCTTTAATCAGCACAAAGAAAAGCCTACATCACATTTCAATATCATCAATTTAACTGCAGCACGCTTTCAGGATGTTTGATTATATTTTGAGTTTTCTATATTACAGTATTTCAAAAATATTGCACAAAGATATACATGAGAAACAGACTATAGTCAAGCATAACAGGCCCAAAAGATATTTCCTTATTTTCATGCATCATGACAAAGGAGGCTAGCATGATATTGGATGGTTCTTGCAGACTGATTTTATGCTATGCACAATGAGAACCAGCCAAGGGATGTAACATGCCATACATAGCAAGCCTAATACTTCTACCAAAATCCTTTTCCTTCAGTTTAATACTCTACATATAGTTATATCGTTCATTAAGAGTCAACCACGATGTTCCATATTCATTAGCCAGATGTTGTCACATGCCAAAGATTATTTCCCCACTAACTTAGAGTGTCAGATACAGTAATTCAACCACCATTTTGCAAAAATAATAGTAATAAGGACATAATTTAGACCACTATAATGAAGACTAGTGATGCTATGAAAATACGAAAGCCCCCTGCATGGAAAAAGTGAAAGTGTGACCATTAGAATATGCATTATGGTGAATGGTATGGACTGCGTCATCAAAGCTTCAATCTGCATAGCCATTTCACCTCTTTTCTTTTGAGATTCTGAAGGAACACTAATACCCTTCTACGTGCAACATGCCTGTTCTGCAGATGTAGTGGGGTGGACTAATGATATTGAGTAGAGACAGTCCCTCAGATTACTAGGTCCTATGCCATGAAGGACCTTGAATGCAGTTCATGGAGCAGAGGTATAGCATGAATTACTCTAGAGGGAGTGTAATACATCAGTCAGGGCCCTGACATTTGACAAAGTCTTTATGTATTGCAAGAAAGTTTTTTTTTCAATCAAAGGAAAATACTGACCTAAAGCTATTTAGTAGGTGAGGAAGCAGTTTTACTCTGGTCTCTTTTTAAATGAACCCTTGACCATGTTTGAATAAACATAAGCAGAGAAAGATAAAAACAAACACTATATGCCAGAGTTCCCCAATTTTTTTGACTTTGTGGACTGGTGGTGGGGGAGATGCCACCTGAAGCTGACACACACATGTTCACCTGTTGCTCATGCGAGTGGGGATGCACATGCATGCCCACTTGCCGACCACTTCAGCGACCCAGGTTCTGAAAGACTCAAGGCTTTCTAGTAGGCCATGGCCCAGTGTTGGTGACACCTACTATATGCCATTGTCCCAAATGCTGAACTCTTAAGTTCTCCAGAATACCTTTCTGGAGCCAATCTCTACAAAAGGACTTAAAGCATTGTAAAATGATACTTCCTATGCTTATTTTTATTAAGCAGTCTAGAGGAATATAGTGTTTGATATTGAGCACCACTCTGAGACCAGCAGACTGTAGATGACTTAGAGCCAGGATGGCGAACCTATGGCATGCATGCCACAGATGGCACACGGAACAATTTGTCAGGGCACAAGAGGCGTTGCCCAGTAAGCTGGCCAGCGTGCATGTGTGCGTTGGCCAGCTGACTCCAACCTTCTTTTGAGGCCATTTTTTGCCCTCCCCAGGCTCCAGAAGCCTCCGGAGTGCAGAAAACCCGGGCCTACAAGCAAACCAGAAGTTCAGGAATGGACTTCCGGTTTGCTCATAGGGCCAGTTTTAGCCCCCTGGAACCCTCAGGGGCCTTCAGGAGGCTTCCCTGAAGGCTCTGGAAGGCAAAAAATGATCCTATGAGCAAACCAGAAGTCACTTCTGTTTGTCCGTAGGACCATTTTTCATCCTCCGGAGCCTTCAGGGAAGCCTCCTGAAGGTCCCTGAAGTCTCAGGAGGACTAAAAATGTCCCTATGGCAAACTGGAAGTTACTTCCAGTTTGCTAGAAGGGCTGGTTTTAGCCCTCCAGAGCCTTCAGGGACCTTCAGGAGGCTTCCCTGAAGGCTCCGGAGGACGAAAAACAGCCCTACCAGCAAACCAGAAGTCCGTTCCCAAACTTCCAGTTTGCTTGTAGGGCCTGTTTTTTGCACTCCGGAAGCTTCAGGGAAGCTCCTGAAGCCTCCGGAGGGCCTTCGGGAGTGGTGGTGCGGAGAGGCTATTTTCGCCCTCTCTGGAGCCTGGAAAGGGTGAAAAAAGGTGAAAAAAGCATGCAAAAAAATGGGGGGAGTGCTGGTCATGTGCGCATGCACGCTGGGGTCATGCACATTGCATTATGGGTGTGGCACACCTGCACAGAACCCCCCTGTGCTCCCCCCACCTTTGGCATGCAAGCCAAAAAAGGTTTGCCATCACTGACTTGGAGTCTTCCAGTCACTGAGACAAATGATTCATATTACTTTATCAAGTAATGTATTATGTGGCAATGGAAGCAGCAAATGAAAATATTTTTCCATATTGATATTTAAGAAATATTGATGTTTTTGTTGAATTACAGTACATTCTGATTTGGGCTGTTTGTACCATAATCTCATGAGTTTCATTATTTTTCAAAAATTATTGCTTCTGCTATGATTACAGTTTCAATGAAATTACATTTAAATGAAAACTACTATTCTTTCACTATACAAATTGAGTATTCTTCTGTGTTCACTGGATTGGTTCTACATTGTGCAACAAGGATTGGTTCTACATTGTACAAGCAAATGTCACTTACTGCAAGTATATTTACTGCAAGGTTTCTGTGATGGATATCACAGAAGTTTATTCTGTCAAACTAGTTATCACATTTATAAAAGATGTTTTTGTGTGTTATTTTTTGTCGAGGTTCCCAATTATTCCTGTTCAGTTATCAGTCCTTGGGTGTTAAATGACTTCTATGTTTATTTCCTTCTTGCAAACAAGGTCTTTTATGTAACATGTAATACATTATATAGTAACATATAATTCTGTGAAGTTTTATTGCCTAGCTTCAAAACTGCAGAAGGGAATCTACATTAAAAAACTAAGTCCTGGTGCTGTATAATATTTCCTTATTGGGGTGGATTTGGGTTTGAGGAGATTTTTGATCTTTCCTTCCTTATTTTGCATTTGTTTGCTGGGCAATGACTGTCATAAATTGAAATTCTGTTATCGGTTTACTTGTGTAAATCATAGTTATTTTGATCAAAATTGATCATAAATGCATTCTGATTTTATTCTTTATTATTTTTTAAAAATACACTTTGTGGAATTATCCATCTTTTAATCAGCCATGACAGTAAATGAAGAAACTCAGGAAAAGCACTCAAGCTTTAAAAGGCATGTTATCTCAGAGCTCATAATTGACTTTGTAGAGAGAGTGATTTCCTTTTCCCAGAAATACTTATTGGCTTCATCATAGGAATTTTTTTAGTCTTATTTGTTGGTTGCCACATATAGTGATGGATGTTGCTTCTCAAACATAAAATCTACTATTTCACCTTCCTAACATCTTCCAGAAGAGTATCTTAACAAGTATTTGTGAATCAGAGCCTGGCGAATCCAAAATTTAATAAATTTAATAAAAACTGTAAGTAGGTCCTGTCTTGAGAAAGCTTCTATAACTCAAGACACCAAATCATAAAGATTAAGTTAACAGAATCGTGATTTCTCTATGTTACTATCAGATACTTAGGAAATCATGGGTGGGTTGCTGCCGGTTTTACTACCGGTTCGCAATCCACGCACAACACTGCACATGCATGCATATTCAGTGTAAATTGTTCTTACAATGAACTGCGCATGCACAGTCACTAAAAACAAAAATGGTGATGGCCCAGTGACGGCGAGGGAATTGGTTCGGGGGCCTGGCAGGCCGGGGTCACTGCCATGACCTGAATTTCACTACCAGTTTGGTCGAACCAGGCTGAACCGGCAGCAATCCACCTCTGTAGGAAATGATATATATATATACGAAAAGAATTTCAAAGCAATAAGCCATGTTAGAAAATGATAGGTAACTGATGTTGACATCTAAATTATCCATTTTGGAAAGGATGCAATCAAACTTTAAAACAAACTACATATATAGCCTTCTCTACTTTCATTGCTTTATCTCCCAAAACATTTGTTTCATTTCTTGAATTCTTCCTGACTAGAACTCAAGCACAGTTTACAGGCATGCAAAAGAATAAGGTCATAATGAGGAAATCAAATAAATGATGCTACTTTAAACCAACTTTTGTCATTTGCTTTTTTTTAATTGTTGGTGTCTGAGAACTCTGCAGAGAGGCAACAAATATAGGCAGGAAAAACTCTTGGCTCATTTGTATGCATACATTCCTACTTTCAAGGTAGAAATTTCATTTCTTTTAATGGAAAGAGATGTTTTTCAGAATTTTGTCTTCTACCTCCAGCATTTGTTCTTCAACTTAATAGATCTACAGATATTTTAGTTACCCTTCTGTTTGAAGACCAAACAGTGATGTCTAATCTTTTTGTTGTTGGGTGTCAAAAATGCAAGAGTGTGAGTATAATAACACACGTGCATGCCAGCACCCATGCAAAGCACTCTCCCACATGCGCATGCACACACAAACCCCACACTCCCCGCCCCGGATGCTGCACTGTTCGCCTCCAAGCTGAGCTTGGTATTTCCTTTGGGGGGCCAAGGGAGGCAGTTTTCACTTTCCCCAGGCTTCAAGAAAGCCACCAGAGCCTGGGGAGGGTTAGGGTTAGGATTAGAAATGAACTTCCAGAGACTTTCCTGAAGCCTGGGGAGGCGAAAATGGCCATCCTGGCCTTCCAGAAGCCCAAAAATCAGCTTGCCGGCATGCACATATGCACTGGAACTGACAGCTCACGGGCTGGGAGATATGGCAGGTGACATGAATGCATAGGTTCACCATCATGGACCTAAACATTAGAAAGCTAAAATAGGGTTACCATACATCTGGCAAAAGAAGGAGACTTTTTTTTTGTCCTCATCCAACAGGTATAGATTTAAAATGCAAAAAGGTGCAGCTTTTAGCTTCCTAACTAGCTTTTCTCTACAGTGAGCTCTTCCCTAATAAATACTAACCACAAACTAACAATGATCTGTGACCTTGATTATTACCAACATTTATGTGATTGAAAACCAGTCTTTTTGATAATGAAAAAAGTAATTTTATATACATTTGAATCTCAAAAGCTTTTTTGGTAGTTTTTCTACTGCAATGGTTGTTGTGTATGCCAAGTAAGTTTAATAGTGTGTTTCTTCTTTATCATTATTTGTTCTCCTTTCCAATTGTCCATGTTCTCATTTGCTTGTTCATATACCTAGTAACTAGAAATGAATATTTGTAAAGTAGGACCAAATGCTGCTTGCTCATGACCATCCTTCTATCCCCTTGTTAAGCAAATATTTTCCTGCTGCTTTTGTCAGGTGCCTCTTCATTTAATAATCAAGAAAGAAACCACTCAATTCCATGTTTCAGAATTAAGTGTACTTTTACTAATTACAAACGATGAGAAGCAAAGCAAAGCTGAGTCTGAGTAAAATGCTGGACAGTTGGCCTCAGCGGGAAACTCCCTTCTTCCACATGCGCAGAGAGATGGTCAGAATAACTCCTAATAACAACCCTCCAGTACATAATGATTCCCCTCCCAAATATCATGCCCCCGCTCCCCGTTTCAATGGCAGCTGAAAAGCAGCAGCGAAGCAGAGGCTGACAGCTTTGCATTAGTCTAGAGGCAGAATGGAAGGAAAGTCGTAATACACACTTGAAATCTAGGCTCAATGCTATTTTAGATCTCTGCTGTTTGAATCTCCAACTCAGTATAATGTATTTAAATGTCTGCTATGAAAGGAGTCACAGCTTAATTCTCATAAAATTTCTTTGTTACATCATGACATATTTATGTTAATTGCTTTTAAATATTGACCTATGAACTCCACCTGAGGAGCTGCCTATCTCTAGATCTGCCTTTTCCAAAAATGTTGCTCATAGCAGAACCATTTCTCTCTACCTAAAATCAGCATTTATGGAAACTCTTGATTATCTTTTCAAGAATAAGATTATCTTTTCACAAGCTTTTCTTGGCTCAGAACATTTGTGTGCAATTATAAAAGATATCTACTTCTGTCTGATCAAGCGATAGGGTATATGAATTGCTGCTGACAAATAATAAAAACAGACTATTTTCTTTCATTGCCAAGGCCAGCATGAACCGCTGTTCAGATTATGTGGTAGAAATGTCCTTTCAAAGTTATTTGAAAGCAACACATTGACTGTCAGAGCCAAGTAACATTGTTAGTTTCATAATTTATTCTCTTTGTTGTTAAAAATATATGGAATTTTTCATCCCCTCCATTATAATTGATTTAACAAAAATCTCCATTGACAAATTGATTTTTCTGAACCTGCCAAGTTCCTACTGCACACTTAAGATGAAACAATCTTTAATTTATTCCTACCAGTTAATCCCAACAAACCTCTCAAGCAGCTGGTCTCTATCAGCCTAATCATTATAACAATAGCAGCATGACCTGTTTATAGACAGATTGGTAAAGTGAGTTCACTGTTGCTTGAACATGTACCTGACTTTATCAGAATGGTTTCATTTGTTGATTATGAGATGACTCCTTAAGGAATTGGCCTCTTTGTGAAAGACATTTAAACAGATTATGAGGTTAGTAAATACCTGTATTGCAATACACTGATATTTTTAAATATCACTGTTTGGCAGATTGGTAAGTAGATCCTAGAACAAATAGTATCTTTTTATATTCTTCCATCTTATCAGCTAGATGTCTGCTAAAGTCAACCTAATAATAAAAATAATTCATAGATTTAATATTTTTCCCATTTTTAAGAACCATAGGTTTGGGACAAAGCCAAATCTTTTAAATGTGATTGATACTTGTTGAGAAGTTAATACTGAAGAGCTAGGCTTAAATCACATTTGAAAATAACAGTAGTCTAAAGTTGTTCCTTATAGTATCTCTGTTCTGAACAGATGAAAATTGTAAGCCAAAGATACATAGTTATCTTTTCAAATATAGCCAAACATACAACAAAAAGCAAAAAGACAAATATGATATACAATGGAATAGAACCTTATAATCTAAAATGTTATATTTTTATTTTTTTTCCTTAGCGAGTAATATATCAAGCATTGTGTAGCAATTATACATTTCTACAGTTCATAAAAATCCGTTTCTAGCCGTGATGATATTAAAGTGAAAATATGTGCAGTGTGACATAATGGTACAGACTCTTCTCTGTCATATTGCATTGCAATATCACACACAACTACATAAGGAACAGAGTCTGCATCATAATTCATGTTTTGTCACTTGTACAATTTGCAAGATGGATCAAGATTTTTTTTATTTATTCAATTTATATTCAATATTTTTTGTAGTTTTGAATCATGGCCATATTGGATTCAGCTTTGAGTCTCACATCTCTATACAATTAGTTTTTACATACTAAAAGTAGAATCTGACCCATTGCTGATATTCACCTTATTGATGTGAAGATTTAAACTATGCACATATGGCTAACAAAGTGCCAAAGTCTAGTTAAATATTCTAAGACTGGATAAAGTTTGGGTGGAAACAGGCCCTTTGATCTGACGTGTTCACTGAATGCTGAGGTTCCTATTTACACTGCATTGTGGCACTGTCTTCATTCTCAGATGAAGCCAGACAACATCCCAGAGGACCAATTCCGTTGTGCAACAGGATAGAAAGAAACAATACTGAAAATAAATATTTTAAATGAGGATGATGAAGCTGTGTAAAATATGTGTCTTCAGGGAATGGCTTTCTTAAGAGAAACGTTCAGAATAACAACTTCTTAAATTAGGAATTAAAGTTGAACCATATGTCATTATTTTACAGGAGTAGAGTAATTAAATTCTTAGGGCTAACACCAGTATTTATTTATTGTTTATTAAAATTTTATTCATTGCATTTCTATACCAGCAAGTAGCTAACAATATTTAAATCATTGAATATACTATTTTTAGAGGGACACGGTAGCTTGTTGATCAGAAAGGTCGGCAGTTCTGCAGTTCGAATCACTAGTGCTGTGTAACAGAGTGAGCTCCCATTACTTGTTCCAGCTTCTGCCAACCTATCAGTTTGAAAGCATGTAAAATGCAAGTAGAAAAAATAGGGGCCACTTTTGTGGGAAGGTAAGAGCGTTCCATGTGCCTTCGGCATTTAGTCATGCTGGACACATGACCATGGAAATGTCTTCGGACAGTGCTGGATCTTCTGCTTGAAACAGAGATAAGCACTGCCCCCTAGAGTCAGGAACGATTAGTATATATGTGCGAGGAGAACCTTTACCTTTACTATTTTTATACTTGAACATACTATTTGTACACACTCTTCTGGTTTTCCCATGTACCCCCAAGATTTAAACACTTAAACAAACAAACATGTAGAATTAGGACTTGGAAAAGCAAGAATTTCTGATAAGTGCTGTGCTTCATTTCCAGAACAATCTGCATGCAGAAAGTTTTGCTTGTTTTTGGTTCCAATGGCCAAGGCTGAAGAGGATCTTATAGTAGCAGTGATTCCCCCAGGATGGATTAAAAGGGCCAAAGTCAAATAGGTGCACTAAAGTATAGATTTGAAGTACCCATTTTTATGATTATTTCAGTAAAACCCAATAGAAATCAATAACATTATTCAGTTGTGCTTCCAATCTTCAGAAGCATGTTCTAGGATTCACAACTGGCCAATAAAACATTGGACCTTGCATTTCTTCCCCCAACTAATGCACTAAAGATAATCAAAAAAACAAAACAAAACATCACACAGTGAATTCAAAATGCATAATGACAGTGGCAAAGATAATCAAATTATGTTCATTCCTTCCTTCTTTCCCTGCTCATGTCGGCTATGCTGCCTCATCCTAGCAAGCAATGGTGGTGGTGGGAAAATTTGTGTTTCTGGAAGGGATAAGCAAAGAATATATTGGGAGATTATGTGTATAAACCCAAAGTATGAACTTATCAGCCACTCAGTTAAACCAAACAAGCACCTATATAACGAAACAGATATAGGAAGATGCTGGAGGCATCACTTTAGCATCAACAACAAAGGCAGTTCAGTTCAGAATGTATTTACAGCCTCAGAAAATAGCAGCAAAGGCATAATTTCATACTGTGTGGGAGAAAGCAATGGTAAAACAGACCTGATATTTTATCAAGAAAACCACATGGACCAACAAGATAAAGTGATTGATGATGTAGTGCTGGATGATGGGCCCCTTAGGTCTGATGGCAGGCAACATGCTACTGAGAAGAACTCAGAATATTACAGATGTTTATGCCACAGCTAGATTAAAGCTTTCCTCTCACCTAGTTGATGGTGTTGCCATTCAATAAAAGAAAATCCAAAGTTGCAAAGACATATGGAAAATCCGATGCTGTAAAATATGGAGCATAGAATCATAAATGTGAGAAAGGTTAGTATAGCGAAAGATTAAATGAACTTAAAAGAAGAGACTGATTAATGTTGTGTTCAATTCAATCTGAAATTAATGGATTATAGAAGCAACATGTGTTAGTCAATCTGGAATATCAAGATTGCAAATATTAAAGAAGAAATGTTAGTTGAACTAACAGAGAGAAGGAGGATTACTTGTCAGTTTTTTCCACTTGATCATTAATAACAATTATAATAATGTCTAAACAGTTTGATCTCTCTCTCTCTCTCTCTCCCCCCCTCCCTCCCTCCCTCCCTCCCCCCCTCTCTCTCTCACACACACACACACAAACACACACACACACACACACACACACACACACCTATGTAGCATTTATCTATCAAATGTATGAGGCACTGACTCTGGGTGGTAGAAGAGTTCAGTAATAATAGCAAAATCGTCACCAAGTCTGGTTGTGGAACAAACCACAAACTGCTAATTTGCAAATTTCAAATGAAGCTAAAATGGAATAACAAAGCCAACTATTTTCTGGCATATGACTCTCACTCAGCTGACAAATAGAATACCAGGAATCACTTAACCTCATTAATAGAGATCCAAAAGAATTGGGAAAACGAAGATGTTTTTAAAGATGAATGTGAAAACAGATGGTGAAACTACATATCAGTACAGATTGGTCGAAGTAAGAGGGAAGAGGAGAGGGGAGAGGAGAGGGGAGAGGAGAGGGGAGAGGACAGGACAGGACAGGACAGACAGAACAGTAGGGAAGAGGAGACGAGTATCAGCCAGAAACTTAACTTAACTTAACAACGTAAGATTTTCAGACTGTTAAAAGAGACAAGAAGCAAAATTAAACAGCATCAATAAAGACAATGACGACAGCAAGCCACTGAAAACAGGGACAATCTTTTCACAAGATCTCTGTCTTTTAATTTTTTTTTGTTTAAATTGAAGCACAAATATCTCTCTATCCAGATCTCAACTATAAGTCTCAGCATCCCTCATCAATTTCTTGTTGATGTTACTGGTGGTTATAATTATTGACATCTGGAACAGTGGAAGTTCGCCATTCTTGAATAACAAGGAATTTGAGTGGAGTTTACATGAATAACATAGGAGAAATGAGAAATTGAAATGTTGGCCATAAAAAAGAACTTAGGTGGCTAGATTTTTAATTATAAAAATTAGCCAGACTTAAAAAGTTTATGGACTTCAAACATTTATAAATTTAGTCCCTATCTTCATGTCCCTGTTCCAACCACAAATCCAAACTCCCTTGTTTTAAAACACACACACAGAGAAAGACACACCCCACAAAAAATAGCATACCACTTCAGGAATTCAGTCCATTGGCTAGTAGTTTTATTGTACTTAACAGATTTCTCTTACATAAACTCTGAGCAGTGGATAGCCAAAAATCCTGTGGAAGGGGGAGTGTTGCAATGAAAATTGGTATCTCTGAGAGGATAGCAGATGCTAGAATTCTCTTATTGCTATTGATGTATCATGCTATTACAAAACAAATATTTTAAGGCCCAATTTTGGCGTATCTGTTTTGCATTTTGAGCAGTGGTCCAGTTAAGACGGTATTAAAAGGCCAAGCTGAACCCACACAGCTTTTCTAAAGCAATACAATGTTTTCCAGAATGATTGAGTAAAGCATTAGCAACTGAGGATTAATAAGCTTTAATAATAGATTTTCCTACCCTAATCATGTCTCCTGTCCCCAATGCAATAATTTGACTCTTGATTTCTATCATCGGGACTGACATATTCAATGGTTCTATATTCAGAATCCTAAAAGTTGCTCAGTACTTGATCTTAAAGTGTTGCCACTCCTATTTTAAAGTTAGGTTTCTCAAGCCTTATGCTAACCCTCTGATTGCAGGCAAATCTGTCACATTTTTTCTCCATAATTACCCTTAAACTGTGCACTGTGGGCTCTCTGAATGAATTTCAGACACATTCTTTGGCAACCAAACTTTGTGTTCTGTTTAAAAAAAAACATTAATCTGCTTGAAAAGATACAATTTTTTTTTTTGCTGAAATACAGAGAAAAATGGTTCAAGAGTAGAGAATTAAGTTGATTGCAAAACATGAGACAGTGAAGTCACCAGAGTTTTGTTTGCATTGTGATGGTGAATATTTGTCTTTCATTAGGAATGGAAAGTTAATATGGCATATGATTTACTTTTTTTAGACAAATAATGCCATCATGCCTCTAATTAGCCAGTTAATATGATCTTCGTGAAGGAATATCTGCTAGATTGTATGAGGCCCTATTTCAAACTGCACTGATCCAGAAGACTAATGTTGAGATGAAATATAAGATCAGTATCAGGGTGCCAGAGAATTCAGAAAGGAGAAATGAAAATTGTGTCAGCAATACATGATTCAGAATTATGATGATGGGAGACACTAATTACAAAGATCTATATCTCTATATCTCTATATCTCGGTCAGAGCTAATTTCCATACATGCATGTCAAATTGGGAGACAGGGAGAATGTATTAATATTATTCACATATAAACTGGATAAAATTCATATGGAAAAAAACAGCACAAAAAGGGGAGGGGGAATTCAAAGGGAAACACACACACACACACAAAATGAACATGAAAACATCACAGCATACTATTTTGTTTATTCTATAAATGATGCAGCATAAATGAAAATGAACATATAAATTGGAAAATGAGAAAGTGAACAAAACTTCAAGTGATAGATTTGCCTGTTTTTTATAAATCAGGATTAATATTATGTGAAGAATTAGAAGGCAAATAGAGCCAGAACTAAATAGCTAGATTGATAGCAGAAGTCAGGATGAAAGTAGAACTGAAACTGTGAAGTTTAAGAATCAAAACGGAGAATATAAGAATAAGAATTTGAAGCTGTGCAAATTTTTGACTTGGAATTTCAGTTCAAAGGAATTTTAACTGAATCAAAGATTCAGTATGAACTGATTAATGATTCAATGAGACAAAACAAATCACATGTCTTCAAACTGATAAAAGATTTAATCGATTTTGTGCATGGACACTCACAATTTTATCTATATATTCTATAATTCTATAATAAATTGACTTTACAGACAATCTGAATTTTGAATCATAAATTGAAAACAAACTGCATACTTTGAAACAGACCTAGGATCATTTGTGCACCAATTGTAAGAATATTGGTTTGCTTCAACAATGCTTCAGTGATACAGAAAACATCCTTGTTTAGAAGCATTCAATGCAAAGTCACAATGGGCAAGGAAAATCCGTATGCTGAAACATATGGAATTAAATTTGTGCTTTTCTCATAGCTCACTCTATGAAGAAATTCTACACAAATGTCTGTAGCCCAATCTGAATCCTTGTCTTCTTTTGACAAAGTCCCACATTTTTTGAGAACATGTGAGTTGTATTGTAACAGTGATCATTTTAGAATAAAATAGTTTTCTTCTAAATGAGTATTTTCTTCAACGCTGCGAATCATCCAGAAGTATGCTGTAATACAATGTTGCCTGAAACTGACTTAATGTCAGTAAAAACTTTGCAGCACACATATTTACGTCAATTCAAAGAGATTTTATATTATTTAAGATAATATGCAAATGGGAATGATTTATCTTCAGCAATATTATGATTAATTCTCTCTGACATAAAGCAATTTTCTACATTTTACAGATAAACTAATTTTTACCTTACATTTTCAATGTGTTTAGAGAATATAACATATTACTTATATATTTCAGCTGTAGGTGGTCACTTGTAAACAAGGCTATCTGGACAAAATTCAAGATTGAGCAAAACTAAACTAGAACATTTCATCCAAAGATAATAATTTAAGACACACTGATTTGATTGATAGTTAGCAATATTCTAAAGTTATATTTATTGAAGCCAAATGTTAAATTTTCAAATAGCTGCAAATGCTAAATAAAGGCATCAGCATATTTCAATAAGAAATATATCAATCTATTTCTGGATTCCAAGCAGATGTTTTCTATATACTGTCCTGTTGATATAACTAATTGTTATATTAGAAGGCCAAAATTTGGAATAAGTGGCTGATTTATGCATTGTCTACATTACAATGCAAAACAGTTCACAAAGTTCACTGTAGTGAATTGTGCAATAAATAGCATTATCTGCCTTGTTTGTAAATATAAATCTATTTCCCAGGAAATGTTTTGCTGCTAAGAAAATGATTTTCCCAGAAAATATTTGATAGCTGAAAATAGTACTTTTGTCACTCATCAGCTCATGATCATCTGCAAGTGAAGAGAAAGAAGGGCTCAAATATCATGTCTTACTTACTTTGATTGGATATTGAGATGGAAATATCAAACAACAGCATTTGTGTTATAAATTTGGAAGAGCCAGTTGGTCTAGTGGTTAAGGCACCTGGCTAGAAACCAAGAGACTTTGAGTTCTTGACCTATCTTAGCAATGAAAGTCAGCTGACTGACCTTGGTCCAATCATACAGTCTCTTTCAGCTTAACTCACCTTCTTGTGTGTTGGATATGTTTGATACCATAAGTTATTTACAAAAATAATAAAGGTGGGATATAAACAAACAAACAAATAAATAATGTCTTCGTGTTCATGACATCATTTGGATTTTATTGTGATTTGCTGTGGTTATTCCTAAATATGTTCCAATGACTTTTAGCTACAATGCTATTGTCTGATTAGAGCAGAGGTGGTATTCAGCAGGTTCTGACCAGGTCTGGAGAACCAGTAGTGGAAATTTTGATTAGTTCGGAGAACTGGTAAACACCACCTCTGACTGCCCCTGTCCCCATCTATTCTCTGCCTCCTGAGTCCCAGCTGATTGAGGGAGGGGAGAATGGGGATTTTGCAATAACCTTCCCCTGGAGTGGGGTGGGAATGGAGATTTTACAGTATCCTTCCCCTGCCACATCCACCAAACCATGCCCACCAAGCCATGCCATGTCATGGCAATCTCTGAATAAGGTAGATATCAACATTCCCTACCATATCTGTCTTATTTGAGAATATTTATTCTATAGATATTGATGTAGAAATAAGTAGCACTGAAGTTTCTATGACATATGATATGACAGAATAAATTATGACATGAATCTTAACATTTTCCCTCCCAGTTAAGCTTCAGCTGTAGCTTACTATTTGTCATCAACCATGCTTTCTTTTAGAAATACGTACACTTTATATTCATAACATCTTCACTATTGCACACTGGATGGTAGTTTACATCTTTTCTAAAAGAGTCCTATGTGGCTAAGAACTATGAAAATTACAATGAAATGACTAATTAATTTGCTAGTGCATTTGTTTCAAAGTATGCTTTTAGAGACCATGTGAAAATGAACATTAAACAACCTATCCTTTTTAAGACCAGCTATATGGCTGCAAGGTAGTCTCAAGATGGCAATGACGTAAGCATCTCTGAATCCATGCCACCTGTTTTATTTCATTTTATGTTACATTTCAACTTGCTATTTTAATTTTTATAGACTATTTATTTGTTTTTTATCAGCTGTAATAACTGGGAAGTCATCTATCTACTCTAGCTACAGCTCAGCAAAATACAGATAGGATAGTGTGTGCACTCCACAACACAAATACTACCCAAGATTTTGAAACAGCAGAAAATTGATAAATATACAATAAATCAAAGGACAATTTAAGGAAGTAACTTTTACCCTACTTACTCTCCAGATAGACTGCTATATAGCTCTTAAACTCTTTGAAATGGGATTTGTAGTTAGAAACTGAAAGTCAATTGCTTATAGAACTTACTTTTTCCTTGGTAGAGAATGACCTTGCTAGCTAGACTGCTGCTGTTTGGAATGTCATAATGGTAAAATGAGTTAACTATAATAATGATATGATTTTAAAAAGAGAGAATGTAACCAACTTCATAACAGACAATTATGGTCTTCAAAATTTGTGTTCAGCCTCTATTAATTATATGCAACTGACAGGAAAAAAATCTCTTTAGTTAGAAATTTTTATATGCAAGTTAAAAACAAAGCTATGTTAATGTAACTTGTTTTATCCTGCATGTTTTAATTCCTTTAAAGGTGATTCAGTACTACCCAATGAAATTCTCCGCATTCCAAAATTATTAAAATTTTCTCTCAATAGCTCCAGTGCTATATAGTTGGTTAGAGAAGGAAAAGTGATAGTATTCTACCTATATGTTGCTGGTTTTGATAACTTTAATCTTTAAAGATAAAATGTTTATACAAACTATGATTTAATCTATGATAGATTAATGTTTATAGGCATAAAGTTATTTAAACTTTCTATCTAAAACTAATTGTGGCATTAATAAGCAACTGCAAAACATTTTTTTTGCTAAGTAGAATTTTATTTTCACTGACCAATACTTGTGGGATTATAAGGCTGTCTGTCTTAAGCGTAATACTTAATTCTAAGGTCCCCATTGTATTGTTTATTATTATTGTGCATATGAAAAAATTAAACAAAAAAGAAACAAGAATAAAGAACAGAAAAAAGAAAACGTAAAAAAATGCTACTTGGTTTCTAAACTACTCCCTCAAAATTTCAAAGGACTGTGAGAGCTGAGTTAGAGCTCCTACCATCATTTCAGCATTATAAATAAACAAAACTTAAAATAATATTTCACTCCACCACAGTCACTTAACTTTCACCAAGTTTATTCCGGCAGCTATGAAGGAAATACTGTGAAAATCTTCCCTTAGAGGAAAAAGAATTCTGATTCAGGTCTTATAATAATAATAAAACCAAGGATGAATAAACCACACACAGAAAGCCAAATGGTCAAAGGCATACATTAATGTTAATCAGAACTTAATTTTATCTTATTTTTTGAATGAACAACTAAATAGATAATTCAAATAGCTGATAAGCATGCATGTGTGAGTTTCTTTGCTTTCTTAAGAACTACTCCAAAATATTTAGACCATTAAGCCAGAAAATGCAACCAAACACACAGACACACATTCCATATTGATTTATTCCATATAGCTTCTAACCCAGAAATTAATCTAGGAAAGTTAATTTCTAATATACCTTTCAACATTAATTTCTAATATGTGTGACAAAATCTATTCCAGAAGATCTCAAAAAAAAATTAATACTTGTGAAGCTGCAAAATTTATCAGTTTTGCAATCTCATAGCCAACCAGAAGACACTGCGGCTTCCACAGCTTCTTTAAATGTTGTTTCCAAATTATAATTTTCAAAGTTATGAAAAGCAAAATTCTTAAATCCTTAAGTAGTCATCTTAATTTTAAAATCAGTAAGATGCAATTCCATTTTGTTTGCTTTGTGCCTTTGAATTAGTATTGATTCTTAGCAACTATCTGGACTCCTGCCTTATTTTTTGGAGAGATTTTCAGAAGTTTGCCATTGCTTTCTTCTTAGGGTTCAGTGAGAGTGACTGGCCCAAGGCCCCCAGTTGGTCTTGTGCCTAAGGCAGAACTAGAACTCACAGATCCCAGTTTCTACCCTTGTGCTTTAACCACTACCCCCACTGGTTCTAATTTCATTGTAAATTTCATTTAATCAAATCATTTCCTGATGATTTAGAACAAAATCCTCAGCATGTCAAGTGCCACTCTCAGCTATAAAAAAAAGTTATCTGGTCCTATCCTAGAGAAAGTTTTGGAGTCTTTGGAACACAGGTGCTGTTGAATTCCTGATCTTTAACAGAGAGCACTTAGTAGTTTAGCTTTTTGCCAGAATTTCAATTAGGATATGACATGCACTCAAATTTCAAATGGTTTTCATTTCTCATAGTCTTAAAAAAATCTGAAGAGAGTTGTGAAAGGAGAGGGCAGACCCCAGCTACATAAACATTACAGCAAAATAAGCCTGATGTCTGCTCTTCCCAAGCTCCATCAAGGAAACATAAAACGAAACTAACATTATGGGCTATGACTAAAAATGTTGCATAAGGAAAGGGATGTCTCAGAAGAACTTGAAAGAATGTGAGCTATAGTATCTATCCAGGAAGTGAAAAAGCGCGACTTCCTTCCAACAAGAAAGCTCATCCTATCAGGTCTATCTGAATCACAAGAGACAAACTATATGGACCTCCTTGCAAGACCTTATTGCAAAAGAAAAGAAAAAGAGGAGGATATTTGCACCAAACTAGTTTTCAATCAAATGCGCTTTAGGAGTTGGCAAATTAAAGGAATGCAATTTAAGTTTGCATATTGGGAAATAAAATTCATAGGTTTAACACTGTATGGCATGAGGTGGGCAATTAATTTTTTCCAATGGGCCACATGAGAAATTGGGGCTATTGTGGGGAGCCAAACCAATAGGGCTTTGAAGGTGCATAGGCATGCATGCATGCATGCACATACATAAAATTAACAAAAAAAGGGAGTCACCTTCAAAATAAATGCAATCCACATGGATCAGATAGGGACAGCCAACAGGCCAGATGTGACCTGGGGGCCATAAAATGTCCAGGGCTTCTTTAGGGTGAATGTTGCTTGCCTAGGATGTACGTGTTATTCTTGACTGATCTCCAATCATGGGAATGTACCAATGCAACAAAAATTTGGGATTTTTGAGAATAATATTGAACAAAAGAACTAATTTACAGCTATAATACTGTAAAATTAGAGGAATAAATCTAATATTTATTATATATATATATATATAGAACTTGTCCTGGAAAACAAGGAACTGTCATGAACCTATATTTCCCCAATTAGGGATTTCAATTCAGACAGCAATTACATAAATAAAGTATACATTTCCTTGCATGCAGATTTTTCTTTATTCTTTTATCACGATTGAAATGTGGGTTATGCATGTATACATAGCTATTTTTCTATAAAAACTACTTTAATTAAAAGTGTGAAGAGGACTGAACACTGTGCTATATCTTGAATGTTGTTGTTTTTTTAAAGAAAATGCTTTATAGACCACTGAGAGGCTCCCAAGTAGATATCTATTCTCTCCACTGCCTGTAGGTAAAAAAACGAAAGGCAAACATTGTTAAAAAGAGGTTTTCTTGTTTTTATAAAAGTACAACAGCGATACTTCAACTCTGCTGTGGATCAAGTAATTCTGTAAGTCTGATAGTTTCTAACTCCAGGCGGTCTTACTAGAATATGAAGTGTAATTGAGATGTGTACCTCTCTAAGGGATACTTCCTATAAAATACAGATTCTGATCCAGTCAGAATACAGACACATATATTTTAATGCTTTTCACTGCCTCTTCGGTTTGGAATTGTTAAGAAATAAGAAAGCAGAGTAGGTTTTGTATGAGGAAGGAAGAAAAGGAGAGTTCAACATCTGATTCCATCTCATTTCATGGAATTGATTTGTAGCAAATAATTCATTATAGAGTGTAGTATAATCAGACCTTAATGAGTGATTTTTAAAAAATTGTTATGGCATGTTATAAAAACTAAGTTATCATAATAATGATTTCAAAAATATCTTTTTAACAACAATTTTATAAAAGGTCAAGAATCTGAATTTTAGCACAAAATTTAAAAAAATGTTCTGTTAGTAAAAATGAATTCTTATTGAGACCTTTTTTCTTTTCTTACTGCTTGCTTTTTAGATTTGTATACGGAATTTATACATGCCAAACTGATATTTTAAGGAGAATGCATAATTTAGATCCTTCCATATATAATTTTCTAGTTACAAGATGAAATTAGATATTATGAAAACCTTAACATGTATAAATTGGTTCTGCCCCAGAAATTATATTCAACCCCTGTACCTCATGTTATTCTCTTGCATTCTTTTACACAATTAAAATATGTTCAGTGCTCATTAATGCTCAGTGAGCATTAAAATATGCTGATTATGTTCAATGGAACAAGCCATCAAAATAAATGTTAAATAAATGAAAATGAGGTGGACTGGAGCCAGTCAGGCCAACCCACAAGACTAAAAAAAATCATCTACAGTTGGATGTAAACTGATTACTTAAAATAGTTATAAATCTCCCAGTGCACTGAAGACTTACTATGAAAAAATATTAGGATTTTTGAACTGATTGGTCTGTTTCAAATAAATCTGTTTCTGCTCATATTCAGTGAATAAATTCTCATCATGCGTATCATTCCTAGAATGAAGATGAATGATATAATCCATGTTGTTAAGGGTCACCCAATGTACAAGTTGGAAACATTCAGTTTTTGCAGTAAGTTCTGAATGGATAACTTTCATTAAGCAATATAGATATGTGCTTTTAAACCTTTCTTTTAATTTCCAAAGGCAGGCAAAATCAATTTTAAATGTATTTTATATCTGCAGTTGTGACTACATTAATTAATGTAGCTAGAGATTAAAATTAATTAATGTTAAATTTGTTCCATTTTGTCCAATCAATTATTATCGGCATTGGGATCATAATTTGCCCATTTTGTGTGTAGTAGGGAAAGCATTTGTAGAGTGAATGTTTATAAAGAGTTATATTTGGGGCGCAAGGGGGCATGATTTGGCAGTCTACAATTGTATTGGCCTGGGCAACCCAAACATAAAATGATAGCTGCACAGTATAAAGTTCCAGTTCTCCTTAGGTTCATTCTGGATTGTACAATACACAAAAGCAAAATAAAGTCTACACTTTTTCATATGCTCCTTTTCTAAGTTATCCACAATGTTTTAGCAAGCTGCTATCTTATTCAGCACAAATCCTGTTAAATAAAATTTTGTTTCAGTCATGCTTTTATTTATATTTCCATGAATTAGAGTAACCATATGTTTATTTAGAAATTGGATGTTTTGGGAGATCATCATTGTCCTGGAGCAACTTTATCTGTATAATCACAACCCACTGACATTTTTTTTCTACTTGGTTTATGGTCAAGAGAAAGTATCTTGGGATTGTATTTCCTTGGAGTTTATACAATGATAATGAGAACAATTATATATCTCCATCTGGAATCCATTAAATGTGATTATGATTGCTGACTTTCTTATTCTTATTACTATCTGGATTAGCTAACCCCATTACAAAGAATGTACTCCCTAAACTCTATGGGAAATATTATTTCCTGTCATCTAACCATGGACTCCTATTCTCCTCATGTAAACGGCATCATCTTTTGCCTCAATTACAAGAACTGTAATACATTTAAATTCCCAGACGACATATCTGCAGGTGTTTAACCAAATAAACAACTCCCCTCCCCATCTGATCTTCCAGGATCAGGTCTTGCATTCTCTCAGTCAACCAGATGGCTTTGTGCCTAAATTTTGCAGGTGCTGCAGGGTGGAACTTCCAGTGTCATGGCCTTTCAAATCAGAACAAGTATATTAATGAATAAATCAGAAGAAAATACAGATGTATAATGATTACATCCTAGTTACAAATTCAGGGTTTTACTAATAGAAATACAATCCAAAATTAATTTAAGCACAGTCTTACTGCTTGATGACTTCGTAAAAATAACGCTAATCTAAAACATATGTCATGGCATAAAAGCCTCATTTTCTTTGTGTACGATACATTAGTTTGTTTTTTGTTTCAATTAGGCCTTGTTGATGAAGTCAGATGTCTTTTAGAATTTATCCTTGGTTAGTTTGCCAAGCTTTCATAGACCAACATTCCTAAACTATATATGATTTTAGAACAAATTGCATTTTGTTCTATTTTGTACCATTGCATGCTAAGGTACAAAATGAATTATTTAGCCCAAAACATAAAGAAGCAGGTGCACCTTTCTGTAGTAGGTCACATATCTTATTAGTCTATGGCAGAGATATTGTATATTTTTCACTAAAGACTACAACTTTGCTTGAACTAGGAGTACACACAAATGTTGGATATACACACATATCCAACCACAGATGCTCCACATTGTGTCAAATCACTTGAAGGGAAGTGATTATTCCGCTCTCTTCTATTTTCAGTGAGTGAATTTGTTGATAAACAGACATAGATGAAGTCCAAAGCCCTTTATTATAATTTCTTCCTAAAATTCAGCTAGATTAGGAATAATAAAAACAACTAATGACATGGAAAGAAATAACATCATGGTGCTTTGTATGCCAGCCTGAATCCCTAGAAGAAATGTGGAACACAATCCTAACAAATAATAAGAATTGGTTGTCATTACAACTAACTAAATATCAACAAATTGTAATAGCTGACTACCTACTTTGTTGTTGTTAGGCTGTTTAACCTCAGTGAAGTGATGACTGGATAAAAATAATAATCAGGCCAGGTTTTAAGGGAGATGGAATGAATTGCATCATTTTCTGCTTTGTCTGCCTTTGTCTTTAGAGAAAACAACAAAACAACCACATGCTTGAAGATGATCTAAGCAAATTGCTTCAGAAATCAGTTAAGTTTCATTTTACTCCTCTTAAAATGAAGCACATTAGCATTAGTAACCATGCTTCTGATATCATGATCACATTCTTCCCTCCCTCACACATCGGTTCTGCTTTATACACTAACTATGAGGCTGTCTAATGCATTAGATCTTGGCACAGCTAGCTTAGAATTTCAAACTGTTTGTTTTGTTCTCAGATTACACATTCATTTTCATTCTGAAAAAGGATTGCCTAATTATAAGCAGGCATTCCAACAGAAGCCACTTACAGCTCTTTCTAGCCATAATAATTGTTCTTAATGATTATTTAAATGGGCCGCATGGGGTTCAGCTGGTATTTATTGGTTATCACAGAATTCAGGAAAAAGCATACACCTCATAGGAATAACTTTTTTGCACTGAACAATGACATAATTTTTACAGAACAAATATATAAAGATGTCATCTGAAAAATTAATAAGTCTAACTCTGAATTTCCAAATAATAAAACTAAATTATAATAATAAAAAGCGTATCACTTGGCAGTGTTTACATACCTTTAACATAATCAAACAAAAACATCTGTCTATTCCACAACTTTAGGAACAACTCAACAGATGGATAACAATGCCAAATTCAATAAACATATGACTGACTGTGTGACCAACCATAATTATATTAATATCCCCTATGAGGCACTAGCTTGATGTGGTTTTGTGCTCTGAGGAAGATAAGAGCTATGCCGGAGGTTTAACCATACTGACAGGCTTCATCAGAAGAATCTGATAAAGAGTTTCTCTCCCAGAAACAATATGATGAGACATAATTTATAGAATAATAGTTATCTGCTGCCAGAAAATCACACAGAATGACCACAAACAACAGCATGACAAAGTAGCAACAAATGGCATATTGGAAGATCTGCAAGAAATACCATTTGCCAAGCAAAAACTAAGGAGGTTCAGCAATCCTCTTAGAGGGCTATGTGGAGAAATTTGCTCAGAATTTCTGATGTTACTTGAATGTATTCTCATTGGATGCCGACCTTATTACAGATTTTAAGGAGGTCACCAGGAAGATTATTTTATCCTTTTGTCTTGGATTGGTGTGAAACTGTTTGGCCTGAGAAAACTGACAGTTGTTTATGGCTGTGATCTTGGCTACCTGCTCTTTAGATTCATGTTCTTCCTGACTAGTTAAAAATGTCCTGGTGATGTCATGTGGGTGAGCTGTAGGGAGGGCAAATCCTTCCTAAAGTGAAGAAGTTGTTCCTCCAATTCTTAAACAGTGGTTGGTTCTCCCTCTTCTCAAGAAACTATTGTTGGATCCCACCATACTGGATAAATTAAGGATAAGCCCAATTTCTCACCTCCCCTTTTTGAGAAAAGGGTTAAGAAGATGGGTGTGCAGAAGCTTCATGGAGCTCTGGATGAAATGGATTATCTAGATTTCTTTCAGTTAAGATTTAGACCTTGATATGAGATGGAAAAGACATTGGCCACACTTTTAAATGATCTCTAGTGTACCATCTCTTTTGATGCTACTCTATAGTGCCATTCAACATTGGCAGGATTGGATAAAATGAAAATTTGGGAAAAGATTGTAAATGTTAAAATCGGCTGTCTAATTTTAATGCCCTTTTCAAATATGCCCTTCATATTTATTGTTCCTTTTAATTTCTTCATTTGCAATTCAAACTCAGCAGTGTTTCTGTGTCTAGTCTCCCTTTTAAAGACATATATGAGATGCATTATTTCTTAATCTTAAGAAATCTTAAGAAGTTTCAGCAAATTTGCATCCCAAGTACTTGCTGTCAGGTTTTACGTGTTTATGTGTTGATTTAAAAAAAGCATGGCTGCAGATCTCATATATCAGAATCCAAGATCCAGATGGATTTTGTTTACTTTCCCTTCTCTTAAAATATTATTCAAGAGAACAGTATATTTGGAACAGATGAAGAAATATGTCTTTAGAATCCCAAACCAACCTTCTTCTGATAGAATTGCTTCTAATCTAACTAGGAAAGATTATTATCATTCCTTGTACAGTTCTTATCTGTCCCAAGGGCCTAGCAAAGGGCTGGAATTAAATTATACCAATATTGTCTATTCCAATAATTAAACTTGATTTTCCAGATGCTTCATAGTCTGTATAAGTATCGGGAAGGGTAAATAACAGTAGCAGATACTTCATACAAAAAATCAAGGATTGCATTTAGTCAACATGCTTTACTGGGTCAAATAAAGTTCTAGTAGATGATAATCCCAGCATGCTCGGATTTGTTAGTGTTAGCATTGATTGGAGGATGGTGGTTTTTTTTTGTGATTTTATGTGGGACAATCCCACATGATAGGTCATGATTCAAAGCATTGGGTAAAGCAAAAAAAGGGTAAATTTAGTCATTATTATATGTATGCTGTATGTACAAGCTTGAGAAGGGAATTAAAAATATATCAGTTTTTAGGTAAGCAACTAGCAGAAATCACAGCCTAGTATGTATATTGTTATAGAATTTTATTGCTATCAGAACATATTCATATAAATAATATCAACACTATTATTTGTGGGTTTTTTTTTTACTTTTTCCCTGTTATTGTTTTCATATTGTTTCAACATTTCATTTCTTTAATTTTGCAGTCAGGATTATTCTATTTGATTTTGTAGATTGCAGTTTGAGTTGCTTGTTGTAAATTCCAGCTGCATCTGTTTTTAATTGGCTTATTTCATCCTTTGCGTATCTATTCGCAATTTATTAAATTAGTAATTTTTGCTAGTCAGCGAGGTTACCAGAGGTGAATTATTTCATTAGTGACAGGCAGAGGGAGATATGGTTCTAGTACTTGTGATATTTAAGAGCTGTTTCTTCTTCTGATTGTTCTTTCTACCAGAAAGAATCTTCTACAATAAAATTGATTTACCTGTCCTTATTGTCTTTTCCTCCCTGAGAGTTTAAGTAGAATGGGGCCAAGGCTTTCATTGGGCAACTTTAAGTGTGTGCACATGTGTTTATGAATCTAGGATTGTTTGTATCTGTGCAGTCCAGAAATAGTATCATATCTTCTACCCCTTGTTCCTTTACAAGCAGAAAGGATGAGAACCAAAAGGGAAAGGAATCAGTCAGAGGTGATCACCAGGAAAGTTACCAGGGTCACCAAAATATTCACCTCCAGTACATTTTGCTGCTGATAAAGACTGAATTGACAGGACAACACCAGTAGAAAAGATGAAAACTGATGCAACAGCATTTTTTCAACCAGTTTTTCCTTTCATCTTGTGGCATTGCTCTTCTGCTGCATTCCTATTGGGATGTTGTCCTTGGGATGCCATGTTTATAGTGCAAGGATATAGTCTAACACTAGGTGCGACAGAAAACGGATACAGTGAAATAACACTTTGAAGCCCTATACTTCTGTGATAACTTTTGATGAAAACCTGGAGCAAGAAGTGGCACTAAAGTAGACCCCATTGACCAAGTGCCTGATAGCTCCAAAGCAGGGTTGTTTTACGCTGCCTTCATTATATTTAATCCAATGCCTGTGTATGTAGTACTATCTTTCAATGTAAAGTTTTTACAGAATAAAAGTTATTTAATTATGAATGTTAAGAGGCGTGATGGCTTCAGTGGTTAAAACCACTGAGTTTGTCACCTGGAAAGCTAACAGCCTGGGTTTGAGACAGAGCTCTGTGCCATGAGATGAGCTCCAGTGGTGGAATTCAAAAAAACTTACTACTGGTTCTATGGGCGTGGCTTGGTGGGCATGGTGTGGCTTGGTGCACATGGCTTGGTGGGCATGGCAGGGGAAGGACACTGCAAAATCCCCATTCCCTCCCACCCCACTAACCTGTTTTCCACCTCTGTGCTTCTGTTCAGGGCAACAAAAGAAGTTCAGCTGGGAGTATGGGAGGCAGTGGGAGCGGGGTCAGCCTATTTGCCAGTTCTCCAAACTACTCAAAATTTATGCTACTGGTTCTCCAGAACCTGTCAGAACTGGCTAAATACCACCTCTAGTGAACTCCCATTAGTTGTTCCATCTCCTGCCCACCTAGCAGTTCAAAAGCATGCAAGTGCAAGTAGATTAAAAGATACCACTTTGGTGGAAAGGTAACAGCCCTCCATGTGCCTTTGGTGTAAAGCCATGCTGGCCACATGACCAAGGAAAATGTCTTTGGACAATGCTTGGTCCCTTGGCCAAAAAACAGAGATGAGGATCATTCACTAAAATCTGATAGGGAAACCATTACTGTTTAATTATGAATGTAGGGGTAATGTTGGCATATACATCAAGCTGCTGTAGAAGCAAATCCTGAGATGGTGGGATTTCTTATTAGTTATCAGTTTATAATACAGGTTTAGGCCATGCCTATGATCCTGGATGGATGACAGCCAGTTGCTTATAAAGGTATTCATCAATTTAGAATATAGATCTAAATGGGAGATCGCTAGCTTATTTTGTCAAATAAGTTTCCAACCATCTTTTAGTATTATGAGGCAAATGTACTAAGACTTTGGGAAGCAAATACATTAGAATTACACTCGTTCCACTTTTCTACACCAGATTCATTTATGTAGAAAAGGGAAAGTGGATAGAACTAACATAATAATAAAAGAGGAGGAATTTTCATACATATCATGTAAAACCAGTGCATTTTTAACAAGGTCTTCTTTGGTAAGCTTTTTGCTAAGCAAAAAGTGCTCCAGAATAAAGTAAATGCCCAAACCAGATATGTTAATAGCAAATCCCATTCAAGATCTAGATTCGGGGACGGCTGCTGTCCGGTCTAGTCCTGTCAGAAATGCACACCAATTGAGGGGATCCTGTAACTTATCTATGATTCTATGTTCTGTGATTTTACTTTACCATCATTTCTGATTTTCACCTGGGGGACTATTTCCTTCCCATAAAGCTATCTTCCTCCAGTGAGTGCTTCACTATCAAACACTTTTCATGCAAAAGAAAAAGAATGTATTGATTCATTCCATTGCAGTCAGGCAAGCAAGAATTTCCCCTTAAATGTCCTTATTCTACCTGACTATCTTACACAAAATCTAAATCATGTAGCAAAAGCCTATCACAAGTTAAGCATAAAGTTTTTATGAGTTGAACTCTGAACTTTAAAAAGTCTGAAATCTTTAGCAATTGCTTCTTGCCTGCAGGATAGATGCAGTTAGTCTTCTGCCTTGTGGGCATGCCCTCAGCTGCAATCCTTATTGATGTTCCTTTGCTACTGCTTTCAAAACTGTTAAAATTCCTTCACTCAAGTGTTCTTAGCACTTATGTTGATAGGGAATACTTCAAAGGATACATCTTTACTTTATCAAATCTGCTCTAATTTTGCAGATGGAATCAAAGAGCTTTATTTTAAGTCTAGTCAAGTTTGCCAACTGTCCTAAGCCCCAGAAATCAATTCTCTGTAACCACTGTAATCAAATTTGGTGTAAAAGCTTGCAATGCAATGAGGCAAGTTACTCCTTGGAGTAACTGTTGAGCTCAGCTATCTTACATGAGGGGTAATAATACAAGCTTACAATTTAAGGGTCCCCCTTAAGGCATAATCTAATATATTTCAGTCTTTGACTGAAGTGATAGGTGACCTATACATCATTCTCTTTCCTTCTATTCATTATTCAGAAGCATGTTGTTTTGCTCTTTCTTCAAATACAAACAAACAAATAAACAAACAAAATTCTCACCAGTCCTCAGGAGTGAAACACAACTTGGGTGTTCTGATGGAGCTATTATAATGACAGGAAATATAATGCAATCCTAGGTGCTGGCAGGTATTATGAGTGACTTGTACTAAAGAAAATAATAATAATAATAATAACAACAATAATAATAACAACAACAACAGTAGTAATGTAGCTGAGGCCTTGGGCATTAACTTCCATCATATACTGAAGGATTTTCCCCCCCCTGTTTTCTTGCTTACATGTTTAAACATCTAAATCCCAGAATGTGATATACATAAATCAAGCATTCTTGCCATTAAATTATACAGATTTAAAGACTTATTAAATAGGTTGCTTGTCAATCACAATTATTCAAATTCAGTAGCATGCAACATTATACAATATTTATCTCTGGAAGAAAAAAAACTCATTCAGTTACTTAACCCCCAATTCTTAAAAGATAATCACTTTTCAAAATTAGTTCTTATATTTCAGTTATATAGAACAAGGCAATATTTTGTTTAAGTACACTTCTCTTGCATGTAATGGTTTGGAAATAGACCTGGACAAGAGGCAATGCACAAGCCACAAAGCTCATTGGGTGATTTTGATCAGGATGCTATGTGAGTAGAATCAGGAGAGTTTCTTATGTAAACTATCTTGAATTCAAAGAAAAATGGAGTTTATAAATCTAATAAATATATACCTGATAAATGTAATGGAAATATACTGTGCTAGAAACATATGCACATGCTTACCTGCCCTATCTATTATTTTATATCTGAATTATCCATCCCCATGAACTATTAACTAGAACTATGACAATGGAAGGCACAAATTACAGGCACCTGGAGCCTCAATTTAAGTGGACTTTAAGATTCATTGTCGGAGAACTTTTAATCAGAGAACTATTTTAGCAATGCTACCACCTCAGTCTTTACCTTTCCTTTTCTCAAAGTTCCAGGGATCAACTGTAGAATTTGTTCTTTCACAGAATAGAAAGAACAGACAGAAGAATAATGTTTGGGATAGGAAAACTTTGATAGAAGCAATCATAGGGGGAAAGCAAAGTAGGTCATTCACACAAACAGATCAATGAATAGAACTACTGCTGAAATTTAAAACAGATGCTGTTGGAAGCAACATAGGCAGCATATCTATTGCCATTTTATCACTTCCAAAGATCAGTAGAAAGAACAGGAAATCATAGATAGCTAAAAATAAGAAAGGAAAAATCAAAGGAAAATATTTAGATAAACTGAGCAGTTTATCTATCATCTATCTACCTATCTACCTATCTACCTATCTACCTATCTACCTATCTACCTATCTACCTATCTACCTATCTATCTATCTATCTATCTATCTATCTATCTATCTATCTATCTATCATATGTCTGTCTATCAATCTATCAATCTATCAATCTATCAATCTATCAATCTATCAATCTATCAATCTATCAATCTATCAATCTATCAATCTATCAATCTATCAATCATCTATCTATCTATCATCTATTATCATCTATATATCTAATTTATATAGCCATCCATCTCATAAACAGACATTCTGGGTGGCATAGAATGTTCTTCTATACATACCAAACAATGGTTTTCTATGGTGAGAAAACCATGTGGCTTGCCATTAACTTTCTTTCTAGAGATTCCTACCAACACAATGGAAAGTAGTTTATCAATATATAAAGAGCTATGTGTTATTTATCCCTGATTATAGTATTCTGCAGTAGCCCATAGGAATAGTAACATGCTATTTCTGTTTCTAAAAGGATTGCTGATTTCCCAGAAAAAGGGGAAATATAATGTAATACATAGAACTTTATGCACAGAATCAAATGAAGATTTGATGACATATATAAAAAGCAGAGATACTATGTGTGTGTGTGTATGTGTGTGTGTGCGTGTATGTCCTTTCCAGCATGATAATTTAATCATACTCTGAATTTATATTTCAGATTAATGAATGTAACTGATTAGCAGCTATAAAGCCTTATTTAGTTCAGGACAGACAAATCAGCATGATCTAATTCTGTCATTAAAATGACTAAGTGAGTGTTGCTCCATCACATAATAAACTTTTGCCACCTGACATCACAAGTTTTGTACAAAAGGGGCAGAGCTTGCATCACACTTGTTTCATCATGCCCCCATATTTAGCATATATGCTGCTCTCAACCCATTTTTGCTGAAAGCTCCCACTACAAAGAGATCCAATGGGAACAGGCCAAAAGGGCATTTTTTGTAGCGGGTTCTGCCTCTTTGGACCAGCAAATGTATCTTCAATCCTCAAAGTCTTCCAGAAACTTCCACCAATTTAGCTCTTCCAAAAAGTCTTGGGGAATGGAGTATACTAGAGCTCCTAGTTTGGGGAGTGTAACTCTTACTCTACTACAATTCGCTATTTTGTAATGGGATGAGTGTCCTTGTGAATTCTTGCATTTATTTTATTGTTAAATAGAATTTGCTTTTGCTCCTGTACACTGTTTAGAATCTTTCAAATTGAAACTCTTTATAGTTTTGTAAATAAATAAGATGACATTATTCTTCATAACAAAGACAGAAAATGCTTGCATGTATTCAGGTCAAGAACATGTATCAGAGACAAGAGTAAATTTGCCCTTCAATATGTTAAATAGTGGATTGACTTGGAATCTGCATCAGAATACATATTTGGCTGATAGAATCAATGACATACTACAGGAGACTGTAGAATTAGACTTGGAATCAAAACCAGGCTGTGTGCGTACTGTCAATGTCTATTTCATGTCTTCCAAGATGAGGACTGACTTTTTGCACACAAGCACTATTAGAAGGTTGTTGTATTCAGCAAAGTTGCTTGAAACTGACGTGTAGAAGAATAACAGTCAAAGCAGAGTAAATGTTTTAAAAAGTGAAGTTAAACATTGTGGTTTTTATTTGGGACTTTGTCATGTGTTCACTTTAAGTTTTTTTTTTAAAGAACACTTCTTTCAATACATTTTGTGGCAGTAAATATGGTGCTATCAAGTCACAAACTTGTGAATTGCTATCTTTAATAGATATTTCACAGATGTCATTAAAGCAGAAATGTTGTTTTAAAAGTTACATTATATAAAATGAATAAGTAAATCCTGCCACTATATCAGATGCAGATTTCCTAGATGAATATACCTTTGGAGAGACTAGATGCCATGTTTAATAGCCAGTATGAATGTCAAGATCATTTGTGCCTTATTAACCTTCATATTACAATCTTCTAATTTTTCTTTGCTTTCCTATATGTATGAGATTCTGCTTCCATTGAAGAGTAATCAGTTAGCACCTAATAGGAAAGGAACTTTCTCCCTCCACATGTGTGCACACATAGGACATGCACATATATGTATGTGTACATTCCCACACTCACATCCCAACATAGAAACTTATCAATATGGTCATGGATGGTGAATGTGATAAATGTCTAATGAAGTCAGATACGATGTATAAGGAATGGCCAACAGGAGGCTCTTTATTTTCATTATACCCTTATTTTCCCCAGAAAGAGATAAAGTCCAATTCTCATGGCAAACTTATGGTTTAAATCCTGGTATATGCCATAGAAGTTTCAATGTTCAGAGTCAATTACTCTTTTCACTTCTAAAAAAAAATGCATCTTGGCCTCTTTGCCTAATTTCCTTTTGAAGAATGGAAGATTGAGTCTGATTTCAGAAGCAGAACTCATTGTTCAGAGCCCTGGTGGGATGTAGCATATCCTCTGATCAAAGTGCTCCTAACAGTTAAAGAGACTAAAGAAATAATTGCGATCTTGATCAGAGAAATCTCTATTAGAGGGATTAAATTGTAACATCTCTCTGTGTGTATGTGGCTATGTACCTGTAACTTTTCCTTCCCACCCTAGTGTGAATTATTCCTTAAATAAGAACTGCTAAAAGAACCAAAAACAAAAAACAAAAAGGTCAGCGAACTGTTGCCTGTTACAGCACTATAGAGATTCGAGGTATTTCACTGTTTAGGCTCCCCCCCCCCCCAAATCTACTTTCATGGCATTGGGCTTTGTTACCAACTTACATTAATAAGGTTCAGCCAACGCAGATTCTTTTGACTCTTTTTTCACTCGCTGTCCTCACCTGTCAGCCCTCTCTTCATCAACTATATTTATTACAATCAAGCCCTGTCAACTGTCACAGCTTACATACAGACTGCCGGTAAATATGTCTTTCCAGTCATTAGACATTCCTTTCAGTCACCTTGGGATTTCTACCTTGTCTATCTCACTCCAAAAAAACTTTTGTTCAGAAGTATTAAACTCCCACAGAGCAGTGTCAGCTTGGGGCCATTACTGTAGGAAGTGACAGAAAACACCAAACTGTCACTCATTAAGGATCTGGTTTTTCCAGAGTTGATGCAAGTCAGCCTTAACCCCCCAAACGAATCATGATTTATTTAATATATTTGCTTCTACAAGTGTCAACTCATCAGCTTAAAATGTTTTTCCTTTAACTCTATTGAGGCCTGTACAGCAAGTTGCTTTTGAAACTTTTTTTCTTTTTCTTTTTGTTGCTCTAAGGCTTAGTAATTAAAACAGAATAGAAAACAGTGGAGATTTTGCTCCATTGCTGCAGTTAGTAGCCCTTGGTTTAATAATTATATGTACTGTACAAAGCATTCCTATTAAAATTAGAACTGGACACGCTTGGGAAAAGACCACCTAGTGAGTGAGTTACTTTTATGCTGGCTCCTAAATCGGGGCAAGATAAATTATCAGTCCATGGACAGATTTAAGGTGAGAAAAACAATTAAGGAAGGAAGGTAGGAGGAAACCCCATTTTCCTCTAATTATGCTGTGAAGAATTGCTCTAATAGATCCCTATTCCCAACCCACCTGAAGCAAAGCAGTAAAGGTGAGTTGACTTCTGCAGTTGTTCTTACAGCAAGAAAATTTTCTTTCTTTTTCTTTTCCTTTGTATGTAAAGGCTGGGGGTAGTACAAAAACATTAATATATTCCAAAACATTTTTTCTTCTTCTTCACAAGAACAATGTTAGAATGATTTGGCAGAAATCATCTCAACTTGGGACTACATTTTAAACTGTGGAAGAAATGTCTGTGCCTGCGAAAGCAGAATTGTTAAACATTGTTTCAAAAGTATATTTAATATGTGTAATTCTTCCCCAAGATGAGAAAGAGGAGCCGGTCCTCAATTGGCATGTTTGGTAGTATAGAACAGGTAGAGTTATGAGTAAGGATTTGGGAGAAACAAAGTGAAAGAGACAAGCAGTATTTGAAATCAATATAGTGATTAATAATGGGCAGAATGGAAAAAAGATTGAAAAGTCACAAATTGGAGAAACAACATTTTTAAAGGAAAGGTATGTGTAGCACAAGAGATGGAATTCATTGTGCCCTTGATTTCTGACACAAGACAGAACTAAGTCTCTGAATGTTGGATGAGTAAAGAATTTCTTCACTATCTAAAACAGATCTTTCAATGATTGTGCTGCCATTGTCATTCCACCATTTGTGTGTGGTTTTTTAAAAAATATATTATGAATGAAATACAGGAACAACTGGTAAAAAGAATTATATACAGAGTCTGAAGAATCCTGCAATGCTAGCCTTGGGCATATAAACTGCCAGCATTTTAGCTAGCTTGCTCAGTCTCCATAATCTGGCAGATTAATTTTAGGATTTATTCCAATAATGTCCTGAGTCCAGCATATTTAATGCTGGAACCATCTGCCTGGTACATGTATGGAAGTCTAAATAAGCCCCTCATGCTGCAAGGGAAAACAGATGGGTCAAGGGATTTTAGGATGATAAGGGAGATGAGGGTATTATGGTGGTGAAGGGCAAAGAAATGGTGCCATTTGCTCCCGAGAGAGTTGGAAGGGTCCGGATTTCTATGGGTAGATCGTTCCACAGGGCCGGAGCAACTACAGAGAAGGCCCTCCCCTGAGGGGCCGCCAGCCGGCATTGTCTGGTCAACAGCAACCGGAGAAGGCCCAACCTGTGAGATCTTATTGGTCGTTGGGAGGTATGTGGCAGGAGGCTTTCTGGTGTCGCGGTTGGTGGAGCACCTGAAACCCTTCTGGGCACATTTCTGAGAGGGGGACTCCTCCCTCATGGCCCAGCCAGGTTTCAGTAATACATGCCAGGTCTGCCCCCCCCATCTAATATTAAGTCCCGGACAAGGGGAGCTTTATGAATCACAGACTCAGTGGCATTTAGCAACAGCAACCTGAGACCAGGGCCCTGACATCTCTTGCCACCTGGTCCTTGAGTTGAGCTATCAGGGCCGGAAGGAGGGATCGCTGTGACGTAGCGAGCCCTCCTTCCCGTGTAATGGCTAGCCCTGTAACTCCCGTCGTACCTGCCTCTCCCAAACATGATCGGAATGCTCCGTCCCGTCCCGTCCCCGTAGACCCCTCCCCCCTCCCCGTCCTCCCCATCAGACCATTCGTATCATACACTCTGGGATGAGAGGCGGATCCGGGCCCCCATCCACTTCTGCTTCTGCACTCAGTGGCTCCAGGCCGCACTCTCAATCCCCTCATACATACCGGCCAGACATTCTCCACATGCATACCCCACTAATATTAAAATGTACAATACAATAGATAAAAAATGCATTAATTTAAATTAAAAATCGTGGGAACACTCAATCACATACATATCACATATACTCCCCATACAAAGATTGCGTGGCTGTTGATAATGTGCAAAGTCTATAGATGGGTTCGTAAAAAAAGTTCAGATAGGTGGAAATTAACAGTGATATGGAGGGAGAATAGCTCGTCTTCTCTCCCTCCTGTGGAATAGGATGGTGTGGTAGGGGTCCAAAGAAGTCTGGAGGCGGGCAAGGTGGCATCCCTGGGCATCAACGGGCAGCAGTGGTCACACCAAATGAGGCAGTGGTCACACAAATAAGGCAGGTCGTAAGTCCAAAGTCCAGGTCGTAAGTCCAAAAGTAGGTTCCAAAGTCCAGCAGCCGTGAGCCGATAGAGCCAGATAATAAAGAAAAAGCCCCATAACCATAAAGGCAGACAGGGGAGAGGCCACACCGTAGGGAAGGCCGAGTCCAGTGGGGCGGCAGGGAGGGAGGCACCCAAAAGGCCGCTGCTATGGTAACCCAACCAGCTGCCTGGTCTCATCCAGCCCCATGCCCAGCCGACCATCCCCTCTCTGGAACAGTCTGATGTAGTCCGAAGGTCACAGAAGCGAAAACAGGAGATGTCAAATGAGGATATCAAAGAAGATGTCAAAGACTCCGGGAACACCGTGTGTTGCAAACCGACGGAGCAGAGGGAGGGGGTGCTTAAGGAGGCTGCGGCAGCGGCAGCAGCAAACAGACCAACTGCCTGACCTCATCCAGCACCATCCTAAACCATCTACCTCCTCTCTGCCAACAATAGCACTCCAACAGTCTGATGTATTCCAAAGCCCTTCCCGGTCAGAAGAAGAACAGGGCTAGGACTGTGAAAAATCGCCAGAGACGTCAGTGCGGCAGTGCCCTTTTCGCCGCTAAACGCCATAAGCACTATAGGGTTTGTTATGGGCGACCGGGAGCCGCGTGATAGCGGAGACCCCTCAAATCGGCACCTACTCGGGTCCGCTAGATTATGCTCCACCGCTAGGACCCATTCCCTCATAGTCTCTGAACTAATTTACTAGGGTTTTTTGGTGTTTTTTCGCTCACCCGGGCTGGAGCAGAGAAGGTTGGCGGCCATCCCCCTTCGCACATGCGCACAAGCTATAGATCATATAGCTTCTAAGCAAGCACCTAATTAGTATCATAAATTTGTTTAATAATTACATAAATTATACATTTATCTAGCATGGGGCACAATGTATTATTGGGTACCATCAGTATCTTGATGAAATATCTGAATCTCATGCTACATGACCTAACCCAGAGGTTTCAAATAGATGTCAACTAAGAGAAGAGAGACCTGAGCCATGAGGCACCCAACACAATGGGGATCTAGGACTGAATCTCTTCTCCACTGTCAAGTTCAGACAACAAAGGAAGGACAATTCTAATAAAATGCTACTTCCTTTTATATTAATAATGTTATTAAGCTTGTCAAAATCTAAAATACAAAAGAAAATGAAAATATTCAGAAAATGTGGGAGAGAAAAGGGAAGTGAAAGAGGTTTAGGGTAAAGGGGAAAAAAGAAAGAAAAACATTGACTTCTAATTCTTTTTAGCACAGTAGAATAAAATAATAACACTACAACCTCAACTTTCTACTTTTACATACTTAATATGTATTATTGATAGAACAACACACGTATCTAATCAGATAAACTCAAAGTCAACATTTCATTTTCTTTCCATCTCAAGCCCAAAGTCCAAAAGTGGTCTCTAAGTAGAAACAAAGTTGGATGTATTCTTTGATTAAAGCTGTTAAATTAGCCATCCCTGCTAGTTCCATTGGTTTTTCAGTATCTTTCTATTTTTGTGCATAAATAATTCTTGCTGCTATTAACATATATAACAAGCTTCCAGATTTTTTTCCATTTCTTTGTCTATTAAGCCAAAGAGAAATGTCTCTGGTTTAATGTTTATATTCACTTTTAGAATTTTCTGTATTAAAACATGAATCTTACCCCAGTACTTCTTTGCTTTATCACAAGTCCACCAAATATGGTAAAAGAAGTTTTTGTTTACATCTACATTTCCAACATACATTTCAAATATCTTTATATCTGCAATTTATTGCATGTTAAATACCAATGATACATTTTTTAACAAATTAAATCATAATTTAATATACATTTTAATGCATGTTTTCTCATTATTTGAGAATTGTATTATTCCTGAAATTCTTTGCTCATTGGATCATTCAATGCTTCACAAATTCATTCTCCATATTCAATTTCTGTAACAATGTATAAATCTTGGCAATAAAGTGCTACTTCCCAATAGATCTGGTCCAGTAGGACACCATGGATGATGCTATCAAAAGCTGCCAAGAGATCCAGGAAGGCAGGATGAATAAATCTCTATCATGAATCCCCCAAAAGTAATGCACAAGTGTAACCAATGCTGTTTCAGTGCTATAGTCTGATCTGGATTCTAACTGAAAAGGGTTCAGATAATTTGTTTCATGAAAGGCCTTCACAACTGAGACCACTCTCTTTACAGCCTTCCCTAAAAGAAAAGATTGAGACCAATGGAAAATAATCTGTAATATCTAAAGCTAAGCTCTTCAGGAGGGGACAAACCACTGTCTCTTTCAACGCAGGCAAAACCATTCCATGTTTAACATTTATATGATGACAGGAGGTAAAGTAACCAGCAACATAAATCACGATGTCCTCAATGTGCTGATTATATACAATTACACATTTTTTATCTGGGTTCACCAAGTGACATCACCAGGATTCTTTCCTGGTATCTGGAGGCTGTGAGAATATGGATAGAGAAAAACAGGCTTCAATTCAACCCTAGTAAGACCAACTGGCTATGAGTTATGGAACCTGGTCCTAGAGGTTATCCAACTTTATCTCTGAATGGGAAAGTGCTTCCCCAGGCAGAGCTGGTACATAAGTTGGACATCCTCCTATACTCATAGCATCTGTTTAAAGAAAATGCAACAGACTGTAGAGGATTGACACAGTCATGACAATCAGGTTTTTGTATGTTCATCCTATGCACCAATTGCACCCATATATGGATTGAAATGCCATAAATTCAGTATTGAAAGAACCTGCACTTATGCCTTAGTTACCCACTGGTATTCCATGCACTGGCTCTTAGTGGGTTTCTGAGTACAATTCAAGATGCTGGTTGTCACTTTCAAAAGCATATGTTTCTTACAGAAGTATGATTGTCTGATTGTTTCTGTTCAACTCAATTAACTAGCCTTCTCTGTCATAATTGGGAAATGTCTAGCTTTCTCTTTCAACCCTATGAAATAGTACCCTCCTGTGGAAATCCAGATAACCTCCACTCTCTTGGTCTTTTGTAGTATCCTTTCAGATATTTGGACTAGGAAGTTAAATAGCAATAGCAATAGCAATAGCAGTAGACTTATATACCGCTTCATAGGCCTTTCAGGCCTCTCTAAGCGGTTTACAGAGAGTCAGCATATTGCCCCCAACAATCTGGGTCCTCATTTTATCCACCTCGGAAGGATGGAAGGCTGAGTCAACCCTGAGCCGGTGAGATTTGAACCGCTGACCTGCTGATCTAGCAGTAGCCTGCAGTGCTGCATTTAACCACTGCGCCACCTTGGCTCTGCTGGTGGATCTCTCTTATTCTTGTCTTTATTATTTGAAAATTGGGGAGGATTTTTACATCCTGGGTCTTAGTTGTGATATTATTACTGTTTTGGATATTTATTTTATAAATTATACTGGAGGTAGAGGAATGGGAAGAGAGAGTTAATCCTTTGTGCACCACTAAGAGTCATTGTCGTGAGCTAGGCAACTACATAAATTGCTAAGAATAAAAAAAAACAAATGTTGGTTAGCTAGAGGATATTTTCCTGCTCTCTTACAAAATTACCCCTGAAGAGCTAACTCTTTCTATCACAAATCAATAAGGCTATCCTAGATTAGTAATTTGCTCTTGATTATAAGCCCAGTTTATCAGTATATGACCTTTGAATATATGACAAATTACAAGATTCTATGGCTTGAAATATTATGAAAACACTACTTGATTTCTGTAGCTAGGTCACTGAAATAGTCATGCTCATTAGGCATAATAACTGTTAAAATATTCCAGAAACAGAATATTTGAATGGACACATAGAGTCATTGGAATATCAAGTTTTATGTATGTAGTACAGTAGCTTAGATAGAAATGTCCTGTTTTATGCATATTCATAAGAAGCTCAAAATGTACTATGAAGGAACAATAAGTAAGAGGAATGAAGTGTTATTGTAATGAAATAAACAAAACTAAAAGAAATAAAAGATGTGTGAAATCCCTAAAGTAGAAATATAAGCAAGATGCAAATTACATACCGTATCTGTTCTTTACTCAACTCTCCACTAATAATCAACAGACAATGTGAAACTTTGCCTCCAAACTGAACAATACTGAAAAGATTTCACAAGTCGGCCTTTTAAATTTAATTGACTGCCATGCATAGGGAAGCTTCAGTCTAGGTTAAAGAAATCTTCCCAGGATTTCTATTGTGCCAAAATAATTATACAGGATGCAACCAACAAAAGAAATAATTGCTATTATGGTTTTAAGGGAGAAGTGATGAGGGGGAAATCAAGAGTTTCAATGAAAAATAGATGCGAGCTGGAAAAACATATAAACAAAACAAAATCTTTTAGCATTATAATTTTAAAAGAAATGGCAGTCATATTTTGCAGGTGTACAGAAAGAACTCTCCGGCATTTTGCCAACTCATGCTCTGGCTCCCATTTCCTTTTGTCAAGAGGTATTTGACTGAAGTCACAATTGTCTTGGGAAAGAAAAGAATGAACTGCTACATGAATAACTTAAGTGAGAGATTGTAAGTAGCATCTTGGCTGCAGCAAGAAAAAGCCAAGCTAATGGATTTGAACACTAAATAACATAGGAAACAAAACACCTAGTCATCAGGATTAAGGCAACAAGTAAAGCAAAAACCTTGAGCTTCTCTGAGGCAAATTGCTTTTATAGGAGAAAAGAGTTATATTTGGAAAAATAATTCTCTCTATATTAAAACATAAAATATTTGGGAATCGATTTTAAGCTAAAAGTCTTCTACTTTTAGGTAACAGTGATAGAGTATGTATGGATGCAATATAAAACGATGAAAATTTGTATGAAACCACTCTCCTCTGTATTTCTGCTTCTGGCAATTTTAGAAAAGTACAATCCTGAGAGGTAAATTTACTTTGCTGAAAAAATGTCAGTTTCTCTTTTTATTCATTCTTCTTAAATATAAAAGAAAAACTGTTTTTTTCATAAAAAACAAAACTTTTGAGAAAGTTTCATAGGTAAGGTAGGGTATATCTGAATTTATCTTAATCATAATATAGCCAAAGGGTTTATGTATATATTATATCATTTCCCCAGAAGTCTGCATCTTCTCTGGATTTTTACACTTCAGTTAAATCCCAAGAGAATGAACTGCTCCAGCCAACTTTTTTTTCAATTCAGAAGTGTGACCAGCCAGGAAGGATGCTCAGAAATGAAGATACATGATAGAAATTACCAACAGCATCCTCTGCTATCTTGTGACAAGTCAGCTTAAGAAGAAGGAGGTGAAATATATTTGAAATAAATTCAAAAACGACTACTAAAGCGAAAAATGAATTTCTTTTCCCCCAATAAAATTTGAATATAAAATTTAAACATACTATTATCAGGAACTTGATAAAATTCATAGTTTTTGAAGGAATTTTGTAAAATGAATTATTCATCTGCTTTTTATTTAAAATGAGCATTACATATGAAGCAACCATTGTATTCCAGCTAGTCTAAGCAAATGCATTGCACAAGTCACAGTTCTTGAAGAGCTGTTTTACAGCTAGTAAAGTTTTGATGTTTTAGAGAACAAAGTCTAAAATGGTCATCTGACTATTTGTAAAAGGCTAGAAGAGAAACACTTATATAAACTTAGCATAGCCCTTAAATACATCTATGGAAACTATGAAAACTTGTGACCAAATACTAAATTTTCATGGTGAATGATTACTGAAACAGATATCAAACTACACTTGCATTTATATTCAAGTTAATGGAAGTGCAACCTTTGCAAAAACACACATGCACACACACACACACACAAAGCCGAAGATGACCCAAGCAACTTTATCTGAATGTTTTAGATGCATCTGTATTTTTCCTCATAATGCTCTCTTGTTGGCAAACATCAGTACAGAGTTTTTGACGTTTTTTGTTATTTGCTTTCATTCATTTGCCAGTATAGCTCCAAAAGCTAAGACAATTTATGATTTCTTGTGACCAAGTTACTACCCTCCTGTCCTTGAGATAGCAAAAATTACTGCTATATTTTCACTTCTTTTCCTAGTGGTGGATCCTATCCTGCCCCTGCCCTTGTTGCTGTCCTTATTTACGCGCGGGGGGGGGGGTGTCATATCAATTGCTCTCCTTACCCTGCTAAGGGACTAGGGTTTCAGAAGAGGTAATTTTTGACAAAAAAAGTAGACTAGTGGGCTTAGTCATCTGTCAAAACGTGTTTCAATCTTGCACAAATGTTTTGTGTAGGTGAGTCAAAGGGAGCCCAATTATGAGGGAAAATTAGACTCCTTTGTACATGAATTAGCACTATTCCAAGAGATTGCTAAGCATATATTCCAAAGCAGGCATGGGGAAAGTTACAGAGTAGATGAAGAATCCTCTTTCTCATTTCACTATGCAACCCTACTATTCAAGTGGACCAGTATCTCAAAGTTGGGGGCCATTTTGGTGACCTGGAGAATACAGAAGGATAATTGGAATGAACTGAACTTTCCTGCTGACAAAATAGAATGGCCTTGGAAGACAGTGTCAAAAGATTGCAATGGTAGAAAGCTGTCTGCACATTCTAACATGGCCAATAGTGTTGACCCTATAGGTCACCTCAAGGGTCACCAAAAGCTCAGAGGTCAGTGAAGCAACTCCAATTGTTTCTGTGGCAAAATGTGTGGTGTGGTAAAAAGGATACACTTTATAAAATGAGTATGATAAAGATAACTTAAGACTGTCTCGGTATAGGGAAGGGATGAAATTACAATAACATGAAAATGTTGCAGAAAAGAGGTTTCTGGGACATGTTTGCTCTATAGTTAGATGCAAGGGGAAAAAGGCTTACAGGGAAAAAAATCACATTAAATCTCAAGCTTTACTCCCAGTTATATCAGAATTCAGTCCTTTACTATTTTCTTTATATATTCTATTAAAAATTGGCTTTAAAATGCTTTCCCCCACTTTATAAATTCCAAGAAAGAATTTTTGTAATAAGAAAGGAACCAATTTCACACTTTGAACAGAGAGATCTGATGGATTGGAAACCACAATAACATCTTACTCATTCCCTTGTTAAAACATTGCCAAACTGGGTGTGATCTAAACTGCATGAATAAAATCAGTTATTCTGGAATCCTTAACATCAGTAATAGTACTGACAACTAATCTAGGACTTTCCATGGGCATAATATACCTTAATGAGCAGCAAACCTGCCAAATGTTTGTCAAATGTAACTCCTGGATTCTCCTTAGTACAGACCTCCTCTTTTAAGAGGAGTGCAATCTAATCATGAATAGACTGAAATCCAATCCCAAAGTCTCAATTTCATATGATATAACATGGTTTGCTCACTAAGAACAGAGTTAGAAGAGACCTTGGAGTCTACTAGTCCAACCCTCTGCTCAAGCAGGAAACCCTATACCATTTCAGACAAATGATTGTACAATCTCTTCTTTAAAAACCTCTAGTGGTTTTAAGACTCCAAAAGTTGTAGCCTACAACTTCTGTAGGCAATTAATCCACTGATTAGTTGTTCTAACTGTCAGGAAATTTCTCCTTAGTTCTAGGTTGGTTCCCTCCTTGATTAGTTTCCATTAGTCTCCATCATCATCATCATAATTATGAATGACAATGTTGAGGGATACTGATAGGTCCTTTAGAGTTACAAAACAAAAGTAATAGAACCTAGTGTCATAACTCTAATATATCATACTACTCCAGATGATCCCTCCCAGCAATTTCATATAGATATTAAATAATATTAAATAATAATAGAAACCCAGATATAGTAATAATGGTCTTATTACTAAACACTAGTTAAATGGTACAACCTGTTTAACTTTAATCTGGTCTTCAGGAAAGTTTGGAACTGCTGTAACATAGCAATGCCAAAACTGGATTTCTACAGGTAGTTGAAAATAATAATGAAAGCCAATGAGAAATACAAGAGGTTTTAAAGAGTTGTACTCATCCTCACCTAGCTCTTGGCATAAGTAGTCCAAGATGATCAAAACAAGCCTAGTAGAAATGGGCATGGATGATTAGTTGCAAAGCTCCATGTAATATTTATACAGAGTCCCTGGGCAAAGTCACTGAGTGTCAATCAGGAAAGAAGCAGGAACAGAAACTTGTTCTGCCCTTCTAAGCTCCTATTATGCTTGTTCAGAAATTAGCGAAGTGAAACACAGCATATTCTGTCTATTAATTAGGTAGTGGGTCAAAAGTCATTGAAAGACTGAGTGACCCCTTTCCCCATAAAATCATTATGTAAGGGGAACACTTATTGACCCTTTTACCAGCACAGAAGGCAAACCTGTAATGAACACCTTTTTTTAGCTATTGCTGAGAAATACCTGGACTAAGAGAAATGAAAAGCTCCAACATTTACCTGGGATGATGTCATTCCTGTTTCATTGGACAGAGAAACAAGAATGAAAACTGGTCTTCAAAGGTGGGAATATTGGCTTAGCCTCAATTGCATATAAACTTCAGCATATTGTTCAATGGCTCCTTTTCCCTCCCTTTCACCCATTGTGCATCTCTCCTTTCTTTCCTATCAACCCTAGAATAGGGACTCTTTCTCTTTTTAACTTAAGTGATCTGCTCTTGAGGCAAGGATTGACTGAAAAGTAGGATGAAAATTAGTAAATTAACAAACAAGCAAGTAGGTATGTAAGCAACTAAATACATTGATGAGGTCCCGTTGTATTTTTGTTCGAGAGTGTGCATATGTTGAAACTGTGTCTAGATTGGGAAGGATGATGGCTAACATGTTGGATGTAATCTGACAAACGTGACCCTGTAAGAAAATGGTTTCCCTGTGTATTGGGTGTACACACAAAGAGTGACTGCCCTATGAAAAAGCTGCTCATGGAAAGGGATAACTTGTAAGCAGTGATTTTGTTTTGGAACAGTGAAAAGTCTAGGAATAGTGCTGTTCTATTTCTGTTAAAGAAAAACACATTAAAGAAAACAATGGGTAAATTTTCTATTTTCCATCCTGCCAACCATCACATGACAGTGGGAGACACATCTACCAATCCCTCTTTCCAACCTGGATGGGACAGAGTTTAGCAAATGTAACCAGGGGCTTGAAACAGAAGGTGTCAATGACTATCCACCAGTGTAAGCACTAAATTGGTTTGGTTTATTGGATTTATATGCCGCCCTTCTCCCAAGGACTCAGGGCGGCGTACAACATTTAAAAACCCCCACATATTACAAAAGTTAAAAAAAATTAAATAGAATATCCCAAACAAACCCAATTAGGATTAAAATTGCAGGTATGAAGGGGTTCCATCTTTGTAACCTGACATTTGGAATACAGGTAATCTCAATTTACAACAGCTTGTTCAGTGACCATTCAAAGATCTGTAGGTAGGTAGGTAGATAGAGGGATAGAGAGAGAGAAAAAAAATATAGTAGATAGGTAGGGAGAGAGAGAGAGTAGGTAGGTAGATGTTTCCAGGTGTATTTATCCATATGCGGGAGAAGGAAATAGCTGACAACCTTAAGACTTTGTTTCTGCTGGCACAGCACTTGAAGAATGTATTTTTTTGCGAAAATGGGCCTGTTTTTTTTCAAATAAAAGGCATGAATAGCCTTGGGGGGGCTTGCAGAATGTTCCTGGGGGGCCAGGGGGGGCAAAAAAGAGCAAAAAATTGCCATTTTTTGCTAAAATGGGCCTGTTTTTTGTAAAAAAAAATTGCATGCATAGCCTTATGGAGACTTAGAAAATGCTGCTGGGAACTGGGAGACAAAAATGGCCCATTTTTTGCTCATTTCTGCCCTCCTCAGCCCCCAGGAGCTCTCTGAAAACCTCCATAAGGGTATGCATGGCCATTTTGGGGAAGGGGCAGGGCTTCGGGAGGCAAAAATGCTGTATTCGATGTATAAGACGCACCCAGATTTTCAGCCTCTTTTTTGAGGAAAAAAGGTTATTTTATTCTCCGAAAAATACAGTAATACTTTGGCAAGAAATATCGTAAAATGGCCAACTCACTTAACAAATGTTTCACTTAGCAACAGACATTTTGTGCTCAACTGTGGTTATAAGGCAAGAACTACCTGTAATTTTTAGCATGTGTTTAGTGTTCTTTTGGCATGGACTAATTCAGGAATGAGTAATTGATAACAAGCAAGCTCCATCTTCCACTAGTACCGAAAGAGAATGACCTTATCCCCAGAGCCAGCAACACTTAAAAATAGGTATGACCTATTTGTTTGATTAGACATTTTGAACTGGCTGGTGTAAATTGTTTTAAGTACTGCTATTCCTGCACTTGGTGAATGGAATACTTTAATTTTTAACTAATACATGTATTGTATGGTGAATACTTATTATATAGTGTTAGATATTGATCTGTTTTATTTTATCATAACGTTAGGAGAAGGAAAAAATTTTTTGACGTCTGGCATAGTTCTCCATAATAGTTCTGGCCCAGGTTTTCCCTTCTAAAACTCTGCAACTTTGACTGATTCCTTTTCATTTTCTTTTAGTATCTTCTGCCCTATATAACAGACATACAGGACTGGTGGGAATTCCATCTGTTTCCTCCACTCCTTTCTTTACCATTATTCTTCTTACATTACCGTAGTTCCATACATCTGGCTCAGGTCATTCAAACCACTCAGGTTCTCATTCCTTGTTTCCCTTAGAAACAACATCTCTTAATCCCACTGAAGAAAATGGTCCTTGGGCCATCAGGATTAGTCTCCAGAGCCTCGTCTGGACTGAAAATACCCAGCTGGCTTTTGAACTTATTGCATATTGCATCAGAGACTTGTAGGTCAATGCATTAATCCGGAAGTTTTAAATCCAAGGAGATTTAGTGTAGCGATCTGGATAATCTTAAATATAATGTTCAAGACATTCCATGACTTTATTTACTTTTAAAAAACTTTTTTCTATTTTCCATTCTTTCAAACTGGATGCAACCTTAAAAGTTGTATCCTTTTTTACCTCATGGAAGGCTTGTAATCAATACATGTTACTTTTTCTTATTCTTCTTAACATAAAACAACTATTTGATTAAAAGTGTTATTACCAACCTTCTGATTATTCCACTTTACATTTTTAATGTTATGTACTTTTTTTCTGTGAAAGTGACATCTTCCTACCTCCTTTAGTTTTACTTTATATCACATTCAGCATTTTTCTAGGGCATAATTAAAACATCAAACATTTTTGTCTCTTGGTTATCCTCTATTCTGAGAACTGGAGTCTGTAGCATTATTGGAAATTAAAATGTATTAATCTTTTGCATATACATAATGACCTTAAATTATTATCAAAAATGGTCTTGTACACTATTATATAAAACTGCCTGATAATGCTGAAATACCTGAATTAAGAATGTCTCTAATTGGTAGCAAGAGAATTCTTGTTATAAATATAAAATGTGTCTTTTGGCTCATTATTTTCTCGGCCTTAATGTGCCTAATTTTCTCATGCAACTTTGTCCCTAAGAAAAAAATAAAAAGTGAAATATATTACCAATATATAATGTTGAACAGTTCTCGCTTACTTCCTTTAGATGTAATTGTGATCAAGCAGATTAGTGTGGGATCATTTTAATTCATTTGGTGTGGGATTATTTAAAATCAAATGGGTGAAAAACTTGAAAATGGGGTAGATAAAGCATTCTGTTGTGGCTTGGTCCACAAGATAAATGAACAACACACTCATAAAAATGTTTCTTTGAAATAAATGCCTGTCAGATCCAAGAAGAGAGAATGCAACGTGAGGTAAAATGGGTCCATACAATGCTTAGACTCTAGCCAAGGCAATGCTATCTGTACAATAGATACAAAAGTATTCTAAAACAATACATCACAAGTAAAAGGCATGTAATTAGATTTAAATGATTGCATATATTAATCTATCTATCCACAGTACTGTGTTATCTTGTTTTTAAAGAACTATCTGTCAGGGTTCCAACACTGACCCTATCCTTATCAGCTCCAACATATCTAGAAGGGAGCAAGCTGTTGATGATGATGGTACTATGGAATAAGTGTACAATGAAGATAGACAATGTTTAGGTACTCGGGTGAGTACCTAAATGGGAAACCTTCCAGATAAGCTGTTATACATATAATAATCATTTACAATCACTATTTACCTTTGTTACTTAGATGCACATTTGGCTGGTTTACTATGCCCATTCTCTGTCAACACAGCTGTCTTCTGGAATGAAATCTCTCCTAAGATCCATGTGACTCCAACCCTGTTGCAATTCTGGAAGGTCTTTAAGACTTGGCTGGGCTCCCAGGCTTTGGGTTAAAGTAGAAGAAGCCCTTGTTGGATGTGCTATTTATATACTTTTTTTGTCTGAGCAGCCTTGTCTGTTTATTCTGTGTTTTGTTTTTATTTTGTTTTGTCATATATCTATTAAGATAGTATGGATGTTTGGGTAACAAATAAACAAGTTCATTAATGAATTTAATTCAGCTTTGAGGCAAGTGTCAAGTGGAGTATCACAAAATTGTGCCCTAGGCATTGTGAGTTCAATATGTTCATTAGTGATTTGTATGTAAGTGATTTGAGAGGAAATTTATATAGTTTGCACATGACACAAATCTGGAAAGGGTGGATAATACTTCAAATGAAAGAAAGAACATTCAAACAGCTCTAGACAGTGGAATGAAATGAAGAGGATGAAATTTTACAGGAAAAAAATATAAATGTCTGTATCTTGGTAGAAAAACTATAAAGCACATGTATAAGATGAGACCAAGTTTTAAAATACCAATGGTAAAAACTAGCCTTGGGAAACAAAAATAAATAAGTGATATTTTTAAAATATCCTGGAAGATTATAGTGGCAAACCACATTATACCCAAGAAAACAGCATGGATGCATTCACAAAAGTCAAGTTCAATTTGAGGTAGGTTTTATTTTTTTTTATGCATACTTGAAACCACCTATTCTGATCTGTTCTGTTCTTCATATGTTTTAGTCTCCAGTCCCCTAATCATCTTTGTTGCTCTTCTCAGACTCTAGAAAGAGTACAGAGAAGAGCAATAAAGATGATTAGGGGACTGGAGACTAAAACATATGAAGAACATTTGCAGGAACTGGGTATGTCTAGTTTAATAGAAAGAAGGACTAGGGGAAACATGATAGCAGTGTTTCAATATTTCAGGAGTTGCCACAAAGAAGAGGGAATCAAACTATTTTCCAAGGCAATGGGTGAAAACTAATCAAGGATAGAAGCAACTTAGAACTGAGGAGAAATTTCCTGACAGAACAATTAATCAGTGGAATAACTTGCCTCCAGAAGTTGTGAATGCCCCAAACACTGGAAGTTTTTAAGAAGATGTTGGATAGCCATTGTCTGAAACGGTATAGGGTTTCCTGCCTAGGCAGGGGGTTGGACTAGAAGCCCTCCAAGATCCGTTCCAACTCTGCTATTGTATTGTGTTGTATTGATCTGAAAAGTTATAAATTGAACAACTTTAAATTCCATCATGCTTTTAAAAAGGTTTAAACATTACTTTAGGCAAATGGCCTCAGAGCCAATCATCATTGAGTTCTCCTTAATAATGGTTTCCTGTTAAATTACTTACCATATGATTAAGGAAGAGCAGGGCCTGAAAGGATCACTGAAAATAATTTAGTGACTCAGCTAGGGATTAAAAGAAATCTAACAGATTGGTTTTTTTGGAGAAAAATAACATGATCTGAGAAAAACATATCTACTGTGGTATAAATGAAGATGCAGCTTACTAACATTCATCTTGAAATATTTCTAACTCATGCATATTGGGAAAAATGTCTACATGCAAAACAAGTTTTAAAATATGCCTTAGGGAAAGATAAATATACAGTACAAGCATAAGGTTATGTAAAGCAGGTACATATTTATTTTACATGTTTTAAAAAGTGGAAGGAAGTTTGACAGAATAATTAATACTGGAATATGCAACATATTGAAATAGACCACAGGTGTCAAACTCGCCATGTCACATTGCTTTCATGATGTTTTTCCCATTTGCGGAGCTAGGGTGGCCATGGCCTGCATGTGATGCATCCGGCCCATGAGCAACCAGTTTGGTGCCCCTGAAATAGACAGTATTAAGACAAAGTTTTCCAACCCTAGTCTCAGTGTATTCAAGTATTAAGACTTCTTCAGATACAGTCCATTAATCCATTCAAATGAAAACTTAATGCAAATCTTTTTAAGAATAATATATGTTGAACTATTTTTCAGTGCATTGTAGAGCCTCCCAATTTCATCTTGGTATCATTAGTTCATCCGTTTATTTGATAAGCCATATAATAATAACTGACAAAAAATGGATCTTCCTTAATTTCTGACTCACATACATAAATATAAGATTTTTCAAAATTAACTTCATGTCTGGAATTTTTTTTTAATTCTGGAAGATGAAAGTCTTGCAAAATCAGTCGGAGAAATAAATAGGCAAATTAACTAATAGGTTTAGCCACATTGTCATATCTCCAGAATGGAAAATAAGTTTTATTAGTAAATAAAGCCAAATTATTTGTCAGCGTTGCAATAACTTCTTATCTTCATATGGTCACATGATTGAAAATATTGTTAGGAACAAAACTATTAGAGGTTCCATAGGTCTGTTATGTTAATAACTGAATACTAACAACCAATTTTCCTGTGTCTATGAAAAAATATTTTATTTATTTATTTATTATTCCCAACTCTCATAATCATACATCAAACAAAAAAATTATTTCAGGTAAGAAATATATAAAACCTTTAAAAATATTTATCTCAGTGATAAGCAAATCTTTAATGATATATGATTGTAAATTTAAATGATTCAAGTTATTTCTATATCATGTAATCAAATAAAAGTATTTTGGCTTCCTATTCTACAGAATATGCAAGAATCAAAGTCAAATTTCTGAAAATTCCCTTATGACATCTCTTTAAGAATCCACACATTTTCTGATATTAAAATTTGATTTAAACGACCCTTGTTTCAGTGAGATTTAGCAAAGGCAGTGTGCTGAAATATAATTCTTGCATGTATGTATGTATGTATGTATGTATGTATGTATGTATGTATATATATAATATATATATATGTATGTTTTCGTAGATTTTCATGGGTGTAGGTATGCTGGTCATGTTGTATTCAGGTCTTTTCCCATGTAAGATTGAGATTGTCTTTGCAATGTTTCGGCGAGGTCTCACTCGCCATCTTCATGCTGGTGTTTTCGGCTTCGTGTTTGTGTGAGTGAAGCGTGGTCAGAGTTGCTGTCTTTCTATAAATCTTGGTGGGAGGGTGGAGTGCTGGCTTTGTTTCAGTAAGTGGATTGATTGGCTGTGTGAGTGTATCATGATTGGAAGATTGGGCTGATTGGTGCTGACTGTGTGTCCATTGCTGTTTTGTGTTGTAACGGCCTGGATGGTGAGTGGGGCTCGTTTGTTAACTAGGGCTGGTTTCCAGATGTCTGGTAGGCAGGAGGTATCGTCACATTTATTCATGTTGTGGGGGTGTCTCTCTATTTTGATAGCTTCCATAATTATTCTCTTGTTGAAGTGTTCAGTTTTGGATATTAATTTGGTTCCTTCAAAATTAATTTCATGTCCTGTAGCTTTAAGAAGCTGGAAAAGGGAGGAAGTTTTTTTCTTTTTTTCTTACTGTGTTCTTGTGTTTTGTGATGCGTGCATTTATTGTCCTGTTAGTTTGTCCTATGTATGTTGCAGGACAGATTTTATATATATATATATAGTTTTATTGTAAGAAGGCAACTTTTTGCCTTTAATAATTAACTGGGGAAGGGCAATTGTCTTTCAGTCTCTTAGAATATGTTGTAAACAAGAGAATGGATGGAGCATTAAATAGTTGTATTGAAAGGACTGGGGACTTTTGAACAATGCTCTGAAATTTTTCCATTATGTTTCTCTTTCCCCTGTCTCCAGTTATTTACCCCACTCTCATCTCTGTGGAATTTTCCCACTTTCCCCCTTCTTTCCTAATACAATCTCCCTTCCCAAAATTTAGTCTTTGTTTTCTTCCTTTTCTCCTTTTCTTTTTTGTGGTCCCTACTAAAAATAGATGCAGAATGTGTGGGGATGTGTGTTACTGTGTGAAAGATGATTTGGTTATGTCAGAAGAACTACACAATCAATTTATTTTATAATGCATTATAGTATTTTATTTATTCATTTACTTGTTTATTTCATCATATTTTTATAACCACCCATCTCACAAGATAGGATTCTGGGTGATGTACAATAAAAACAAAATATAAAGTAAATAATATTAAAAAGAATTCTACTATTAAAAATATCAGAGGAGAAGATTTTTTTTGTTATAGACGATGTAGCCACTTCACTAATCTACTACTTCCTGGAGATCTCCAAGTCTGTTGACACAACCATCACTCACTCAAATGTATGCAAGAAAATGTCCCAGAACAGTATGAGATGGAGTTAGTAAACAGATGTTGACAAGACAGACAAAATTGGGCATTGCAGTGGATTTAGTCTGTGATTATACTTTATATACCTATGCTTTCTTTTGAAGTACATGGCACTGTACATGGCTTTAGGATATTTATGTTCTGCTTTTTTTTAAGTATTATGTAACCTAAAAAGAGACAGATAGCACATCATTTGTATTGTCCTGAAAAGTGATATTCTGTTTTTTAAAAATGGATTTTGAACATCACCATTAGAGTTTATAGGGGTCATTATTAATTTATCCATGTATTTCATTGGATCTGGAGACCACCCGATTCCCAATTGGTCTGTGAGGCTTATATCTCAAAAGGAAGAAACAATACTATAAATAAAATAAACATAAACTGACATAAAAAACTGTCAGGTGCTTGGCAATCACTCAAATCCAGGCCTGGGAGCAAAGCTGGATTTTCAAAGACTTTTGGAACAACTGGAGAGTGGGAGTCATACAGAACTTGTGTGGGAGTGGGGGGAGAGATGGAATGATGTTATAGAAAATAGGTTGACAACAGAGAAGGCACATTTCCTAGATGCCAGTAGATCATATTGTCCATCATGGATTGTGCCCACTTTCTCTGATATCACTGGATAGGCAGAAACTACTGGGAACCAGCATTTCCTCAAATAACCAGGCCTTATGCCAGGCATGATTTTGCAGGTGACCTTAAAAGAAACCAGAAATCAACTGGCAACCAAAGTGGCTCAGAAAATAATGAGAGAACTGCTTTGTGAGCTACATTGACACATAAACATAACATGGCATACCCATCACAGCTTATACCATTGCAGTTGAGATAGTCCCAAGAGGCAAGGTACTACACTCCATCCAAAACCCAAAGATGGAAATCTACAGATCTAAAGAGGCCCCAAACAACCACATATGGTCTTTTCAGAATTCAGCCCGATCTGTTCTGCACACAACCTGCAGGCAATGAGTCAGCCCAGGGTTAAGATGTACAGCTGGATACCATCCACATATTGATCCTGAATTAACAAATGACCTCACCCAGTGATAGCTGTTAGACAAAAAGAATAAGAATGGCAAGCCCTGATGGAGACAGTGTTGCAGGAGAAGGTTTTAAAAAACCCTCGCTTTTTAATATTTGGGATTTTTAAAATGTCTCCAATGTGAAACCTTTGGAAGCTTTTCATATCCTTTTTTCATCTGATTTTTGGAAATATCACATTGAACTATTATGTTGCCACCTTACAAACGTTTTTTTGCCATTGCAATCAGGGTGGGCTCTGAAGACATCTAAAAATATGCCGTGCAGGAGACCTATGACCGAGAGTAAATTAAATTAAAGTTTTTTAACACTATAATTTTAAAACTTTCCTAAGCCTCCATGAGACTTGTATAGAAGTTAGCAGTGCTTTCTTGATGTTAACATTCTAGTATTAATCCATCATTAGTAAATTGATATTCAATTTACATAAATTATAGATACAAGACTTGTCAAGACCCAAGTTTCTTTTCTGTCACACACTCTCATTAGCCAACAGACTGGTTTCTGTTTTCTTTTGTGCAGATGAAGCTGGAGTTAGGTCAGGGAGATGTTTCAAGGCTTTTGCCTCTTAGTTTAGAGAACTGTCTTTGTCAATCACACAAAACTAAAGTAGCTGTCTTCCAAAGGTGTTCTATTTTAAGCCATCACTCTTACAAACTTAATAGCATCAATATAAATCAGGATGCATTTTAAAGTATCTTGAGGATTCTTTCAGTGGCTAAGCTTCCTGGAAAGAATATTTTATAGGTTCCACACCACTCTCTGATTCTCACACCAAATGGCAAAGCCAGGTCTTTATGCCCAGAAGGGCATCATGGTCCAGGCTAGTCTGATTTTAGTGCTGCTGGATAATGTTGTTGCAATGGTAGCAAACAGAACTTAGCACTTATTAAGAAATACCATAGCATACCAATGATTTTGTTTTATTTTATTTCATTGAGGTTGTCCTGACAAAGCCATTAAGAGTTTTGCAAACTGCACACAACTGTATATCCAATTCCCTGTTAAGATGGAGTCTGTTCTGTTCTTGACCAATATTTCTGTGCACTTTTCATCTAACATATTAGCTTAAATTAATCTAATATGTGATGTCCCTCTTTACTTCCCGAGATAGCTTTCTAGCATCATGGTTAAAATGTAAAATTATGTAGACTTTCCACTCAATATTGCATTAGGATCTGAAAGACTCTCTAGAAGTGAAAAGGTGGGTATCTGATATAGGCTCAAATTCTAACTCCAAAATGCATTGTTATATAACAAGATTTTTTTCAGCTGTTCCCTATATCATTAACATCCGATGTTCAGTTTTCACTCTAGCTAAGTATTACATGTTGACATAAGCATTATTGAATGAAAGGTTTGGGTATATTCGGTTTCTGTTCCCTTGGCAAAATTGAATTAATTGACCATATTCTTTTGCATTGTGCCTTCTGTTCATTCTGGCATAAGGCTATAACTCTGCCATTTTTGTTCAACTTATGAAGAGATACAAAAGATTCTGTTTTCTTCCTTCTAGCAACCAAATTAACAATGTTATCTAAAAATGTTGTATAATTCTTTGTAATTGCAATTTTGTATCCATATTGTTATTGCATTGTGTTATTAATTTGCATTAACTTTACTGTTGTGCATTCAACTTTATTGCTCCAAATGTAATTTTTAGTAAATTCTATTTTATATAATTTTATGGATTATAGTCAGTCTGTAACTAAACTCAACTACTACTAATGCAAAATAGAATACAATCATATATAATATATGTAGCATCATTTATTTAGATTTAGTTCACAAAAATAAATCAGTATCCATTTGATTTCTCAAAAATTTTAATTTTCTATGTAAATTAAATCCCAGAATTCCATTTTATTCATACTTCTTTTTTTATCAGATATAATTCTTAGGATGACAGTTCTAATCTCAATGCACCCAACCTCTGCTAGTTTTTATAGAAGGCAAATTATTTTGTTTCTCTCTGCTCCCAAGTGTTGATTTAAACTCTCACACAAAGTATGTTTAATACTTTGATTCAGATGTTTGCTTGTAATCAACAATTTGTTTTCTTTTCCTTAACTTGTTTTGAAGATAACAGAAGAATAGTTTTGATTTTTTTTCAGAGTTAACTTAGGGAGAAGAAAAAACAGAGTTGTCTAAGAAGGATTAAAACTATATAAAAATCATAAGTGAGTGCATAAAATCCACTCACATTAGGTACTTTTGATATCATGTAGACAGATGTAGGATTAGGGCATGAATTGAAGTTCAAAAAACAAATTCAGAGGAAAGAGAAGGAAATACCTTGTCAGTCAAAGAATAATAAATGTTTGGAATAGCCTACTGGGCAAGGTTGTTGAGGAAAAGGCAGTGGGTTTGTTCAAGAAGCAATTAGATGTTATCCTGGGGGAAATGCTATATTACACGAGACAGGTATCAGTATGGTGAATAGAGCCTTTTCTTCTTCCTAATATTTCCTATGTTCTTTTACTACAGCATGTGTTTCTAAGGATCTATAGGCTCAGTGCACCATATCAAAATGAAAAATCAGCCCCAGTGACTGTTTTATACTAAACTGGGCTAAGAGAATGAATAAAAGACAGTGTCACTGTCAGCATGTTGAACTGCATGGCAAACTACGATGATTTTTTTTTTTTTTTGCTGGTTCTTATAATCTGAGGAAAAGAATGGGCAGGTTTCTTCATTTTATTTTTAAATGTGCAAAGATTTAAATATCACCATCCTGGAACTGTGTTATTTTTATCTCAATCTTGACATAACGGTGACATTGCAAAGGTAGAAGATGTTCCTTGCTCTGTAAGGCACTGTAAAGACTTCAGGATAAAATATTCTTGATAAATGAAAGACTAGGCCATGGCTGAACATATCTTTAAATGGAAGCCTACCCCAAGCATAAAAGGCAATGAAGGAAAGATATGTGAGATTGTTTGAGGTAAATGGATTCTATCAGACAAGTTTCCTTTTCTACATAGAAAAATGGCCAAGAAATCAATGAAAAAGAACTTTTTATTAGGTATTAGGTATTTGCCCTGGAATCTCCACAAATAGAACCTTAGTGACTCCTAAAAGCCAAAGAAGCTAAGGCAAAAGAGTCATTGGCAAAGATGAGAAGCCATTGTTACAGAAGTGTGGAGCTCAATTAATGGAAGCCATTTGCAAATTTTGTTAAAACAGGCAAGAAGAGTTTTTATAACATACACAGAGAACATTTTTTCTGCCTTGAACAAAGAACAAAGTTTTTGCTTCCAATCCCAAGTTCACCTGTAAAATTTAGATTAAATGTTGAGAATTGACACATAAATATAATATTGTTCAAAAATCAGAGAATGTTCATTAATGGTTTCCTCATAAAAAAAAGAAAACTTATTGACTATGGTGCCACTAGGATAGGTCAAAGGTTATCTGTCTTTCAATATTTTCTATCAATTATTTGGACAAAGAGCTGGAGAGATTATTATTTTCTAATTGGATCTAATAGCTGAAAGTAAAAAACAAAATTAAGGGTGATCTTGATAAGTTAGAGAAATGGGCTGAAGGTATCAAAATTAAATTTAACAGAGTGACGGGCAAATATCTGAGTTATGAAACAAATATAAAATGCACAAGCATAGGATAACAGAAAAACAGACCTGGAAGAAGTTTTCTTAAGTAATGGTTTTCCTTTCCTGATTTTCATTCTGTATCCTGTTTTTTTTTAAGCCCAGCATAGCATTATTTCATTATTTTTCCAGTCTACTAATGTAGAACAGTTCATTCAATCTCCAAAATGTTATTTGATCAGTTTAAGTGCTGGAGAAAACTTGAATGGCTGGAAAAATATTCAATAATGCACTACAAGACTTACTTTAAAATAAAAGCAAGGGAAGATAGGAAAAGAAAAAATAGTAATTGCTGCCAGCAACCTGTTTTAAATCAGCAACCTTCACTTTATAAAGAATATTCTTTGATAATAGTCTATTACAGCATTCCTAGTTAGATTATTTCTAAAAGGTATTATAAATGAACAGGGTAGTGAGAAAATAATTTACATTATGTGCATTTTGATGCTTTGATTTTTGTATAGATAAATCACATTTTATTTTACATGTGCGTATTTATATACGCACATATAAAAGTATATATGTCAAGCAGTGGTGGGTTCCAGATTCCAGTATGGTTGGAACAGCCCCGGAGTTACCCACATGCAGGCGCACGGTCTAGTGTCAAATAACGCTTTCGCAAGCCTCCGCGATGCTCCAGCTGCTCCATGGAGCGATGCACAGGTGCCGTATACGCTGTGCGCAGAAACATCAACAGCATAAAGCACTGGTAAGGAGCGTGGGCGAGCAGGTGGGCCCTCCGGAGCACCATCCCGGAACAGAATCCAGTGCTCTGGGCAGGATCTGGTATGCCCCCATTGCAACAGAAATGTGGGCAAGGAAATTGTCCAATAGGAAGACATGATACCCTACCAAGATTGGATATCTTGAAATGCTATTGGTAAAGTATCTCAATCCAGAGATGATTTATTTAAAACCGGAACTGGCATTAGCACAGTTCCAGACCAGCCTAATGCAAAGAGACAAAAAAAAAAAAGCCAACGAACAAATATGTGCACAAGATCACTTACTGAGATTCATGTTTTCCCAGCTTTCCATAATTCCTTTCTTCCAAGAACTGGTCTAGCCACGTATAAACATTTAACTTTATATTCTGTTCAGCCAATATTTACCAATCTTCTTCTCTGACTACTCCCAATTATTTCTATAGAACATCCCTCCAAAGGAGTTGTCCTGTTTCTTAACACAAATAAACACAAATAAATTCTATGCTTATAATCATCAAATTTTGTGAGTTCTGCACAGTCATTCTTCATATCTTTGGTAGAGCAGCAGAAACAGAGAGGCATAGGCAAAAGTTAAGACACTTCATATTTGTTCTTTTCTTCCACACAACCTAAATCAGTACCACATCCTTTTAAATAAAACAAGTTATGTCACTCATATCAATGATAATTGTTTCTTAAGCATCAGATTATTTTTAATACTGGCATACATAGTAAAACTGCAACTCAGTAGATGAATTTGCCTTGCTTTAGAGCAAAATCAACAAAAGTATTTTCAAAGGTATTTTTCAAATATGTTTTGATAAAAATCATCTTCCAATTCTTCCATTGTTGTTTAACAAGGTCTTTTTCTCTCTCACACAAATGAAAAAAGATATCTAAGAGAAGATAGATCAATAGATAGATAATTGATAGATAAATAGATAGTTGATAGATGATTGATAGATAGATGATTGATAGATAGATGTGTGTGTGTGTGTGTGTGTGTGTGTGAGAGAGAGAGAGAGAGAGAGAGAGAGAGAGAGAGAGGAGACAGATGATGATAGAGTTTATATCAAATCACTTTGCTCTTTGCAGAGGGCTATTCTGATGCCATAATTGAGCATATAAACTTCATGCCTCAGTTCAGGCTTTGTAAAAAAAAAAATCAGTTTTCCAAGTTAATACATTCACTTAAAAATGGAAACAGCTAATCTCCAGGTAACATAGAGGCATGCCCTGCATATATCCTCATATACTTTGTACCTTAAATAATAAGAGCAATTTAAAGAGCAGGCATTCCATTAAGTGTTTTGTCCTGTTGGGAATCTCTCTATCTAGCAGGAGACTAGGTCTTAGATATGGAGCTGTCCTGTAGAGAAGCAAAACTCTGAAAGAACATTCCTAATGATGTTCCCGCATTGCTCCTGCTGTGGAAATGCTACCCTTCATCTCATTATCGTTTGGAGCCACAAAAGTATCACGATGAGCTCAGAGAAATGAACGTGAACTAGAGTGAGGAGGCTGTGAAATGGCTGCAAGCCTGATGAAATCCTTACTAACCCTACAGGTATCTCTGAGATCTTTTTAGTCCACTTGGATGGGATGCTTGACAAAAGTTTTGAGAATACTTACCATAGAGAAGGGCAAAAGAAATAACAGGATTACCTATTTTCCAAAATCTTGAGGCAACAGAACTGTGTGTCTTAAGTGTTTACCTTTGCTCCATTGAAATTACAAATATACAGGTGAAACTCGAAAAATTAGAATATCATGCAAAAATTCATTTATTTCAGTAATGCAACTTAAAAGGTGAAACTAATACATGAGATAGACTCATTGCATGCAAAGCAAGATACTTCAAGATGTGATTTGTCATAATTGTGATGATTATGGCTTACAGCTCATGAAAACCCAAAATCCACAATTTCAGAAAATTAAAATATTACAAGCAATCAATAAAACAAGGATTGTACATAGAACAATATCGGACCTCTGAAAAGTATAAGCATGCATATGTACTCAGTACTTGGTTTGGGCCTCTTTTGCAGCAATTACTGCCTCAATGCAATGTGGCATGGAAGCTATCAGCCTGTGGCACTGCTGAGGTGTTATGAAGGACCAGGATGCTTTAATAGTGGCCTTCAGCTCTTCTGCATTGTTCGGTCTCATGTCTCTCATCTTTCTCTTGGCAATGCCCCATAGATTCTTTATGGGGTTCAGGTCAGGCGAGTTTGCTGGCCAATCAAGCACAGTAATCCCACAGTCATTGAACCAGGTTTTGGTGTTTTTGGCAGTGTGGGCAGGTGCCAAGTCCTGCTGGAAAATGAAGTCAGCATCCCATAAAGCTCGTCTGCAGAAGGAAGCATGAAGTGCTCCAAAATCTCCTAGTAGATGGCTGAGTTGACCCTGAACTTAATGAAGCACAGTGGACCAAAACCAGCAGATGACAGGGCTCCCCAAATCAACACAGACTGTGGAAACTTTACACTGGACTTCAAGCATCTTTTAGTGTGTGCCTCTCAATTCTTCCTCCATACTCTGGGTCCTTGGTTTCCAAATGAGATGCAAAAGTTGCTCTCATCAGAAAAGAGGATTTTGGACCACTGAGCAACAGACCAGGTCTGTTTTTCTTTAGCCCAGGTAAGATGCTTCTGACATTGTTTGTTGTTCAGGAGCAGTTTGACAAGAGGAATACGACATTTGAAGCCCATGTCCAGGATTCGTCTGTGTGTGGTGACTCTTGATGCACTGACTCCAGCCTCAGTACACTCCTTGTGAAAGTCCCCAACACTTTTGAATGGTCTTTTCCTGACAATCCTCTCCAGGCTGCGGTCATCCCTGCTGCTTGTGCACCTTTTTATTCCATATTTTCCCCTATTCTATTAATGTGCTTTGATACAGCACTTTGGGACCATCCAACTTCTTTTGCAATTACCTTTTGAGGTTTTCCCTCCTTATGGAGGGTGTCAATGATGGTTTTCTGCACAGCTGTCAGGTCAGCAGTCTTTCCCATGATTGTGATTCATACTGAACCAGACTGAGAGACCATTTAAAGGCTCAGGAACCCTTTGCAGGTGTTATGGCTTAATTAGCTGATTAGAGGGGGACCCTTTGAGCCTAGAATATTGCACCTTTTCACAATATTCTAATTTTCTGAGATTGTGGACTTGGGGTTTTCATCAGCCATAATCATCACAATTATGACAAATCATGGCTTGAACTATCTTGCTTTGCACGTAATGAGTCTATCTTATATATCAGTTTCACCTTTTAAGTAGCATTACTGAAATAAATGAATTTTTGCACGATATTCTAATTTTTCACCTGTATAATTCTTTACTCCATTTTCAACATTTGTTTGCACTGTTTTGGCAAGGGAGGCACTGCATATAAGGTGCATGTATATTTTATATAACTTAAACCAAAGGAGTTTGATCCAGTCTCTAAAAATCCAGAGCACCAAGTGGTCACAGCAAAGTGGTAGCAAAAATTCTATTAGCTTCTGACTATGTCAGACCAGATCAGTAACCTTACTATGCTTCTTCTGTTTGTAAATCCCAAAGCAAATTATGTCCAAAAATGTAATACAGCTTGTTTTAAAATGTAATCCTTGCTCATAATTTTGTTGATCTAGACTACTTACATTCTCCATTTCGGGGGAAACTTTATTCATTTCATTACATAACTCAACAGAATACATCTATTAAAAGTAATCTCTCTGTTGTATTGTTACAACCTACTTCCCTTAAATTTCATCTCCTGTTCTTCATCATAAACTCCATCAATTTCAGCTGTTATTGTTTTAAGGAACTGTACCTTTCATCCCAAATGGGAATGAACTGGTATCTGGAACTTTTTGCACTATTTTGTTTCAATTTCATTTAGGACTCTCTTAGCTCCTTATTCACTTCTACTTCAGACTATTTGGTAATACTGCTCTTCTAAGCATTTGATCATGCAATTACTATAGCTGGATAACTGCATCACTGTGCAAGGCAGTGATAGTCAACACTGTCAATGCCAATTCCATTGCTAGACACTCAACCCATAGCCATAGTTGTAGAGTGTTATTTGTAATAATGTACTAAATTATATAAACCACTGCTTTACTTTACTGTGGCATATGTAAAATTTCATATTTATATGCTAAAACTATATACTATAAATTAGTATTAAGTTTAGCTACTAAGTTCTGTGCTGTGCAAATGAAAAGAGAATTCTCTTCGTTGCATGGCTAAGTTTACAAGGATACATAAAATCATTTCTGCTGCATTATTTAGCATTATGGCTGATGTGAGAATTTAAGTTTAAAGCAACTAGCTGCTTATTTTATGTATTCATTGATTAATCAATAAAAACATTCCTTGCTGGAAGTTGCTTAAGGTTATTTTCCTACATGTTTTAACAACATGATGGCAACCCCTACACACACTGTAAAGGAGGATGTTAATCCTTTTATCTAAACCTGCCCACTTATATTTTAAGAGAGGTAATAATGTTTACACATAGGGACATTTTTAATAGGAAATAAAAAGCAGCATCGCCTATCCTAATAATGAAAACAAATCACACCTAAACAACTAGCAAGATATATTTTTCTCTACAGCATTTTTTCATTTAACAAAAAAACTAATCCATCGGTGGAGACTACAACCTTTTGAATCTAGAGGTAGGAAAATTAGCAGAAGAAATGAGGGCAAAATCCTCTCTACAAAAAAAAAAAGATAGATAGATAGAAGTTTGTTTTTTCTTTACAGGAAGAACTCAACTCAAAGCTAAGTCTGTTCAAGGACCCGGATTTCATAATAGCCTTTGCTCATTGTTCCTCATTATCAGAGCAAGCTGCATTCAGACTAAGGCAGATCTTGTTCCTAAATTTATGTCTCTGTGTGTGACCGCTACAAAATGTGTTTTGTATGCTTTTTCCTGGAAGCTTAATATAGTGACACTGGTGACACAGCTTGGACTCTTCCTTTCATGTATATTACCAACTCAAACTGCAACCTGCTGGCAGATTTTTCTTAAACTCTAAAATGAGGGTCTAACCTTCTCTTCTTTTTCTTCTTCTTCTCTGTTACCTATAATCTTGATTTGACTCACACAAAAGTGACACAGTGGGAAATCCACTCAAGTAGACTTTGACAACTAACAATGGAAGCCTACCTACATGGAAGCTGACTGGTGTTTTATAGAGAGGAAATGTATTAAAGTTTAAAGATGTCATCTATGTTAACTGATCTGTGTTGTTAAAGGAAATCTGCATATACATACATATACAGTTTCAGTAGAATGCAAAAAACAAATTAACCAACCAATTTGTTTAGAAGGAGCAAGGCTGCAAAGGGTTAGGGCAATGCTTAAGTACTACTATGCCTGGACAATAATAGTGCTAGAAATTATAAATAATATAGATATTGTATAAAATAAAGATTAATGAAAGAGAAGTGGAAGACAAGTTGTATCTTACTTTTTCTTGTATTGTGTGTTATACTTTTACTGTTCTTGAAGCCTTCTAACCAATAACAACATCTTATATGTTTAATCTTGTAAGTTAACCCTGAAATCTGATCATTTTATTATTATGTTTTCTTTACAATAGTTATCAACACCCCTTGCTGCTGCATACTATTAATCAGTTCAACAAAACAGTGCAATCAATGAATCAAATATTTGTTTAAATCTATTATAATAGTCCTGTTGTTCTCAGATATTAAAACTAGGAGAGCACTGAAGTAAACAGAAGCTCCGACACTCAATTAATGCAGCAACAAAAACAGCTTTTGTCTCACTAGCTCCTGCCATTGTCAGTAGATTATATTGAAAAAAAATCATCAGCCATTTTGGTGTTGATTGGCCAGTCAGCTCTGCATGTTAATTTTCCAGGAAAAGAAAGTTGGATGTAGGCTGTCTGCTGATTTTGTCACAATTCCTGGGCAATTTAACAAACCATTAATGGGCAAAGCCCTAAGTTAGAGATGGAAGAAATTCAGGGAGAAATCCTGAAGGCATCAGATAGCTCAAGCCACAAATTCAAAAGGTAAATAGCACTTGAGCAGGTTCCTTATGGTAATCTGCAAAATATGTTTTTCAGGGTTATTTCTGAATAACAGGGAGTATTCCTACAGCAGACATGATGAAGTGACATATGTTCTCACATATCACCAACCCAAACCAAGAGGGAGGAAGATAACATCTTCCTTTTCCCTTCCTCTCCTAGAGGTGCTCTAAAGTGGTCGAGAATATGCATGAAGTGGTTTGGGATTATATATTATATTATTAAACCTTGGGGCTTAAAATTTATAAATTGATATGTAGTACCAAGCTTGCAAACGTCTATATTTTCCATTATTGCCTTATTTTACTTTCTTAGAGTATTTATAATTCTTTTTAAGTGGTTCTCACTGAAAAAGTAATAAACGTCTTTTACTTCTGTAATGAACTTTGTCTCATGACTTTTTCTATGCATAAGATGAACGATACCATACATATAGGAAAGTAGAAAGCAAAGTCATCAGGTCCTACAGGAAGCTCTGCCTGGAAGCATATTGTCTACTGTGTGATTTATACATAGGAGACCTTAGTCCGCACTAATCTGCTCAAAGTAGGGACTAAGAAGAGATACATTGTTAGACCTAAATTTGATGTCATTATCAGATAACTAACTGCTAAGAGTCTTCATCTGGGATTACTAAATATATTCATACATATAAAATAGAAATACTGGAAGGGTCCAATAGCATAATAAAATAAGTCATGGTGTTCTCTCTAGAGCCACTTTATTCTGCTTGATCAAATATATCAAATCAAATATATATATTTCATATTTCTTATTTATCTTTCTACAATCTAAATCTTATCACTTTTTTTTGCTACATTCCAGATTCTTCTTTTCCTACCATACTTTGAAATGGTGCTAACAATTATTTCATTATTGCAGATGATTTGGGACATCTTACCTTATACTAATGTCAGAAATGGTAGGTACAGTTTGTTTTGTTCCTTTGCAACTATTTGCCTTAGGTCCTCCATTGCTTCTGTTTCTTTTCTTCTTCTGAAGAAAAGGTCTCTAACAAAATTATCAGCATCATATACTTTCTATCTCCTTATCCAAGATTTCTTTGATTCATATGTACATAATGTCTTTCATTCTTCATATTGTTTCACATATAACTAATGAAATGATCGTTATTAAAGGGCAGTTTTACCAAATTCCCTGAAGATTGTTTCATTTCATCCATTAAAACAGTAATAATAAACAAATAAACAAATAAATCATTTTCTTGATGTTTTGAGGGTTCCTTTTTCAGAATTTTTTCACTTGCACCATTTTATTGTGGTGCCCACACCATTTCTGTAATTGTAAAAAAAGGTAGAGATTCCTAACAGACAATGATGGATTAGTTCTTGGATTCATAATTCCTCTTCTATTATTTAATTCCCCAAATGTGGTGGTAGTTTGAGAATGCACATTGGTAATAATTCATTTTTATAAATTACTATTTATGAAAAATAGAAAGAAGGGGAAGAAAAGAAACAGATTTCCAGAATTTCAAAATGCTCAAGCTGTTTAGCATCCCTTGCTCAATTGTCTTCTTGTAATGTCATAATAGGACTATTCCCATGTTGCCGTCAATGAAAGAAGCGGTGATTTGCAATGAAATCTTTAATCATATGTTCATGAGATCAGCTCAGGCAGATTAGTGTGCAAAAGAAGTATCCCTAGAGAAGCATACTTTAGGCATTAACTACAAGAAGGATTGTGATTGCTTTTTCCAATGTTTTTTCTCCTCTACAGAATCAGTCTTGTTATAAAGGAATACAAGAACATTTTTTAAAAATAAAAACCTGTTTTCACATTGATTGACTACATGCTGATTATGGTCTCTTCTTCTCTGAACTGGGAAGCTGACAAATTTGTACTATTCTCACATTTTGATAGTTTTTTAAATTCTATATGCAGGTGTTTGAAACGTGCATGAAGGATCAGAACTGAGGTATAACATGTCATCGCTGAGCAAAAGATAAATAATGAGAAATTCTGAAAATATTGAAGCCTGTACTCCCTATCAAGCTTCCAGCAGTGAATTACTGGATTATTCATGTTTACAAAAGAAGAAAACAAAACCACTAATGAGAAAAGAGCTATAAAATATTGAAGCTGATTCATTGATTATGTGCCAGCAAGTCATTGTTGACTCTTGGCCACCACATAAATAGATCCGCCCCTTTGATAATAAAGGCTTAAGTAGTATATATTAAAAATCCCATAAAAGCAACCTAAAACTATTTGCAAATACTGCACTTCTTTTTTGCCATACATTTCTCAACCTAAAAATGCATTTGGGGCAAGAAATTACATTCCAACAAATGTTTGGACAAGGCATCTTCAGCTCTTTGTCAGATGTTATTCTTCAGGTTCCTCTGCTCTGTACCCTAATAAAATGGATTTCCCAGGAGTCAACTAAGAATGTAGTTGCCATCCTCTATACATGCTCTGGGCTGTGGAAAAAAGGCTGGCAAAGTAAGAATCATGTTGATATGAAGCCATAAGCAAATATCCCACCATAAGGAATCAAATTGCAAGAATTTAGGATTTAAGTGAGAACTGATTCTGAATAGACCAAACGGAGTAGCCTGCTGCCCGCTAGGTATTTTGAATATGAACTTCCATGTTACCAAAATGTCCTGTCCCATCTGTGCTATAGTGTCGCTTTTGGAAATCTTTATATTTAATTGAATGGAGCCAGTGAAAGGCATCACCATAGTATTAGATCCAGAAGTCCATTTCTTTAATAGGAAAAGAGCTAGTGATGTTAGCCACCCAAGTTCTCTGCATGCAGGGAGTTAGCAATGTTGCCTCACTACAAATCCTTAAAACTTCTGCAAAACCTAGATAAACTATTAGAAAGTCTGAACTTCAACTTTCAGCACTTTTGGGGATTTGAAGGAATACAGGTAGCCCTCGACTTAGTACAGTTCATTTAGTGACCACTCAAAGTTACAACAGCACTGAAAAAAGTGACTTAAGACCATTTTTCACACTTACAACTGTTGCAGCATCTGTCAACTAATAAAGCATTTAGAAATACAATAGCAGAGTTGGAAGGGACCTTGAAGGCCTTCTAGTCCAACCCTCTGCCTAGGCAGGAAACCCTATACAATTCCAGACAAATGCCTATCCAACATCTTCTTAAAGACTTCCAGTGTTGGGGCATTCACAACTTCTGGAGGCAAGCCGTTCCACTGATTAATTGTTCTAACTGTCAGGAAATTTCTCCTCAGTTCTAAGTTGCTTCTTTCCTTGATTAGTTACCACCCATTGCTTCTTGCTCTATCCTCAGGTGCCTTGGAAAATAGTATGACTCCCTCTTCTTTGTGGCATCCCCTGAGACACCGGAACACTGCTATCATATCCCCGTAGTCCTTCTTTTCATTAAACTAGACATACCCAGTTCCTGCAACCATTCTTCATATGTTTTAGTCTCTAGTCCCCTAATCATCTTTGTTGCTCTTCTCTGCACTGTTTCTAAAGACTCCACATCTTTTCTACATCGTGGCGACCAAAACTGAATGCAGTATTCCAAGTGTGGCCTTATCAAGGCATTATAAAGTGGTATTAATACTTCACATAATCTTGTTTCTATCCCTCTGTTTATATAGCCTAGAACTTTGTTGGCTTTTTTTGGCAGCTGCTGGCTCATATTTAAATGGTTTTTCACTAGGACTCCAAGATCCCTCTCACAGTTACTACTATTGAGCAAGGCACCACCTATACTGTACCTGTGCATTTCATTTTTCTTGCCTAAATTTCCAAGTCTGCTATTGAGGTGACATTGAAGGAAAGGGGGGAGAGCATTCCATGCATGCCTTCGGCTACAGTCGGATTTCAGATTACTACAGCAGGCTTGTGAGGCGTGGAATTTTACAATCTGCTGCAGTACCTTGTTGGTGAATGTGATTTATGACACAGACTGAGGGGACGTGAGAGACAGGGATAAAATTCAGCCATAATTTAACTGAGGTAAAATCTGACTCCACACGAGTATTGCCGAAATGTTGTTCCTAATAAATGACTGGATTTGTTTTGAAACTTGGCTCAATGCTCATAAGTTAATTAGGGCATCTTTCGGAAACCTGACAGCATCCTGATGGTCATGTGATCAAAATTCAGACACTTTGAAACTGATCCATATTTATGACAATTACAGTGTTCTGGGATCATGTGACCATCTTTTGCAACAAGGTAACAAAGCAAAGTCAATGGGGAGACCAGATTCATTTAACAACCAGGTTACTGGTTAAGAACTGAAGTGCTTTGCTTAACAACTGCAGCAGAAAAAGTTATAAAATGGGGTAAAACTCACTTAACAAAAGTCTTACTTAGCAACAGAAATTTTGGGCTCATAATTGGGCTTACAATGGTTGTAATTCAACTCCCTATACTCAAACTGTTTCTGGTTTTAGTTCTTCTGAATCATAAAAATAATTCCTCACATTCTTTACAATGCGTCTTTGTGTGTGTGTTGTTGAGTGTATACTGTATGTAAAATAGAAAGGCTCATGTTATAGCCATAATTTCATTAACTTATGGAAGAACTGTTTATTCAAGGCATAAGCAAGAAATTGAATTCTTACAGTTGATTAATTGCACACAAGGAAAAGATAAACTAGAGAAAAAATAGTTTCTTTGAACAAATTCTTCTACAAAGTGTAACATTTGCATGTGGGCTAAAAAGTGCTCGGAATAAACCAAACTTTACTTATTTTAGTTCATATTCAATGACCTATGAATAGGAAAAAAAAACCTGGCCTCACTAATAATGAGACAGAAATGAGATCACTGCTGTTGAGGGCTTGGTTTGTCAGGGATGCTTGCAACAAGACATGCATTTATCTGCCTTTCTATAACCCTTTTCAAGCACTCTGGTAGAAAAGCTAAATTGAACAGCCAGTTTAGGAGGAACTTGGAACCTGCTCCAACCTTCGTAAGCCCTCTGGGAAAAGACAAATTATTGTTGGCAGGCCTGCCTGGCTCCAAAAGTTGATCCAGCACCCCCATCCCCACCCTCCTCACTCATGCAGCAGCAGCAGCAGCAACAACAAAAAGGCTAAGAATGTTGTTATAATTAAATACCAGAGGGCTGATTGGCTGGAGGTGGTCCCGAAGCTGTGCAAAGGCAGCACAAAACAACGGCTGCTATTCATTGAGAGCAGCAGCAGAGAGGCTCAGAAGCTGTGTGTTTCCACTCCAAATTTAGTCCCCACCTACCTAAAAATGCCAACTCACTATGTTTTCAAACGACCACCTGCTTGGCTCTTTTGTAGTTGACATTTTTGAAAGTGACAAGAAACACACAGCTGGGAATCAAGAGGAAAACAGTTACCTTGTCACAGAAGATCATGAAGGGTTCTGGAGAAACCTGGCAATTGGTAGCAATAAATGGGCTTGTTTGCAAATATGATTGCAATATTTTCTCCAATCTTTCTTCCTCTCTCACCCTGTAGAATATATGAAAAAGGATGGCGGCCAAGCAAGGCGTAGCGTTCACAAAGCTGCACATTGTAAGTATTCCACAAATATGAATGGTCTCTCTACATTACTCCACACAAGAGAGTGTGTATTTAAGTTCGGATTGCTCAGGCATACATGGAGGATCTCAAGCATCATTATTGACTTTGCTGTAGAACTGTGAAGAGTATTGGGGCTTTACTGCAAAGAAAAGTTGACCTTGCTCCACATGAACAAATCTAAAGAATTTACTAGTCCAAGATCCTAAATATATTAGAGAAGAATTTTAACAAGTTAAGGTTCAAGAGTAATTAAGCAATAAAGTTTGAAACACACACATGTACACTGTGTTTTCCACATGCTCTCTATTTTAATTGTATTTGATTGCATGTTTATTTACATGTACCAGGTATTTATTTATCTATTACATTTATGCCAGAGGTGGTATTCAGCAGGTTCTGACCAGTTCTGGAGAACCAGCAGCAAAAATATTGAGTAGTTCAGAGAACCGGTAAATACCACCTCTGACTGGTCCCAACCCCATCTATTCTCTGCCTCCCGAGTCCCAGCTGATCAGGAAGGAAAGGGGATTTTGCAGTAACCTCCCCCTGAAATGGGGAGAGAATGGAGATTTTATAGTATCCGTCCCCTGCCATACCCACCAAGCCACGCCCACCAAGCCACACCACACCCACCAAGCCACGCCGACAGAACTGGTAGTAAAAATTTGAATCCCACCACTGATTTACGCACACTGTTGTGGAAGACTTACAGGACAATATCCAAGCCATTTTATAGAATTCAACCATCAAAATAGTTTGGAGATCTTTCATTAAACATGAAGTCAGAGAAGACCAAGTACGGAAAGTCATTGACTGCAGGTGGGGGGAATGTGTTTGTCTGTGTACCTTTGAATCAGTATTGACTTCTGACAATTGCCTGAACAAGTCCTGGTATTTTTCCTGGCAAAATTTCAGAAGTGGTTTGCCATCAGGTGCTCCTTCTTAGCGATGGGGAAAAGTGAATGGCACAAGGTCACCCAGTTAGGTTTGAACCTAAAGTAGAACTAGAACTTACAGAATCCTGGCTTCTAGCATGTTACCAAAACACTACATCAAACTGTTTGATGTACAAATTATAAACACAGATTTTTTTTCCTTGTTGACATCATAATTTATAACTGTAGGATTTGTTGCCATCAGGTATGATGATAGCCATTAATTTAAAAAGAAACTAGAAACATTTGTGGGATGTTTTGTTATTGACTATTAATATTCAAGCTATGTCATTAATCCTAAGTAACATATATTAAATGTTCATCTTTATCTTTGAACATTGGACTAGTGGCTCTTTTGCCTTATGCAGTAAGACTATAGTATTGGGAATTAATGTTTTGACCATACAGAATGTAGAGAATGGGCTTTTAAAGTTATTGCAGAAACAAGGACAAAAAAAATCTTGTTATAATAGGTCATTTGTAAATTTATGTTTGGTATGTCAGCCAAAACCAGTTAGTAATCCAGCAGTGGCCCACTGAGTAACTACAAAGGAAAAAATACACGTTTTTTGAGGGAAAATCCCCCAACTTTTTCAGTACACCAAAGCTTTATTAAGGGATGATACAATATTTCTGCAGCATTATTTATTTTTCATGTTTTAAAATTTTAAACTTTCTGACTTACTTGGGTCACTCTGAGTGAAGAGGAATTGTCTTGGGCCGCACATAAAATATATAATATAGTTAATGTATATAAATCACATAATACTATTAAAAGTTTATGCATTTGTTGGGCTGCATTATTAGCTATTCAGGACTACATACGGCTTGCAAGTCACAGATTCAACATGCCTGATTTAGGCCATAGTAGACATTCTGAAACTGTTGCATGCCAATAAAAGAATACATTTTATTTACACCAGGAAGGTCAATGAAAATGCATGAAAAGGTTTCATTTTTAAAAGAAGCCAAATTAAACTACAGTTAGGCATGATATATGCCTTTCTATGGAATCAAACAAACTAGGTGCTCAGTTTGTAGTAATGGTTCTGGGAAGTCATGCTGTAAAGTACCTATAATAAACAGCATTAAAGATGGAAGACAGACAGAAGAACATTGATCAGATGTGCAGGCAATCTCAAACTGTCAATACATTTATGTTGCATTATATTTGTTTCTAAAAAATAAACAGTGCCTAAATGTATATTAAAAAGCAACAATCCAGTATTGATCTAAAAGTGGGAGCTATGCTGTGGGACCGACTTTAGGATAAGAGCTAAAACTCACAGTAAAAATAAATAAGAAATAGAACATTATATTTAGTCACAGTAAAAAAAAATTAGAATACTGAAAGTTTTGTTATATGTTTTGAAAAGGAAACACCGAGAGAAAATGAGGGTAATTAGAACCAGTGAATGAACCTGGAATATTTATATATTTATTTTGTATGTTTAAATCTTAAATACTTCCCAAGAGTTCAGTATGTATATGGGAATGTCCCTTCCTTTTATCTCAATAGAAGGCCTGTCAGGTTGGATTAGGAATATATTATTCTGCTTTTCTGTAAAATAGAAGTTGGTAGGTGGGTATGCAAAGCTAAAATGAGTGCTTTTGGACTAATTATTTCTATTCCTTTTGTTACTTTTTCAACAGTATTTTTTTAATAATGTCCCATAGAGATATATATTTTTTCCTTATTTCTTTTGCTAAAATAACCAAATTTATGCTGTTTTTATTTATTGTAGCCAAATTTTCTCAGGCCAGGTCTGAAACACTTCTTCCATAAATTCATCTATGCCAGGGGTCTGCAACCTTAAAAGTCCAGTTCCCCCACCTTAGAATCTCCTCCTAGCACGACATCCTTTTTCCTCTACCTGTCCTAACCAAAAGCCCTATCAATTGTGGAGCCAACTGGCAACAGGGAGCTGCAGCAGAGGGAGAAAGAGCCACATGCAGCTCCAGAGCTGCAGGTTGCTGAGACCGCTGGTCTATGTTAATTTCTACCATCATCTTCACATTGGTTTCACCAGCAGCACATTATCTTACTTTCAAAAGTCTCCCTAGTTTATTTTCTCACTATATTAACAGAATAAGAATTGGAAGGGACCCTAGAGGTCTTCTAGGCCCTGCTCAAGCAGGAAACCATAAAATTTCTGAGAAATATTATAGGCAGGCCATTTATAAACTTGAACCAAAAGGAAGCAGACTGAAAAAGATTTTGCCATAATAATATATCATTTATTTATATTTAGAAATTAAACTCTGTGTTTAAGATTTGCAGCAAGAACTTTTTTCTAGAGACATGAAAGTTTCTGTTTATGTTCTTCCTGAAGTGGATGCATTGTCCAAACCATTATTTTCATTACTGTCTTTATCTTCGGTACTTCCTCTGAGAAAATATTTTGTAGAATGAGACATTGAGCTGGAAAAGTGGTGGAAAAATTCTCTGATGTGCCTAATGCCCATCTCTGAGGGAAATTTTTTCAAGCCACTATCTGAAGGAGGATTACAGAACTGATTCTGTAAATTGCATTTCATTTATCAAATGTAGAGACCACCCATCTTACTCTTCCATTTTTGCTGCCCTCCACAATTCTTTGCAGTTTCATAGAAAAACTTTAATGAACTTCAAAACCTAACAGCAAAGTAAAAATTATCTCCCCAAAGACACATAGAAGTGCATAATCATGTGCTGAGTTTTCTGAGAGGCATCTGCCAAAATCTATATTAGTCATCTAAAGTATTGAAATGCTTAGTCCTTGCCAATTCACTCAATTTCTTTCCTACTAAGAATAGGAACATTTTTTTTCTTTTTCACATAAAGTTAACTATTTGGAGTTAAGGCGTAGACAAAGAAGACTATTTTGAACCTAAAGCTCAGATACTTTGCCAACCAAGTGACAAGAGAAGACTCATTGGAAAATACCCTTGAAGGCAAAAGAAGAAGACCGAAAATGAGATGGTTAGTGTCATAGATATAATGAACATGAATTTGAACAAACTCTGGAAGACAGGGGAATCTGACATGGTATAGTCCATGGGGCCATGAAGAATGGGACATGGCATAATGACTGAACAAACAAATCTTTTTGGGGGAGGGCCAATGTCTGGAATCTGTTAGTAGTGAAATAATGAATTATCATTATTTTCAGTAACTGGGAGTCCTACCAACCTATTCCATTTAATTAAAATTATCCTATTTATTGTAAATCATTTAATATAATAGGCCATATTAAATTTAAACGCTATACTTGGGAGCAAAGACTATGTAAGAAAAAAAATACCCATATTAAATTTACTCATTCACCTGAGTAAAATAAAAGTCTGGTATTTTAGGCTGCCTTCTTTATTAAATCCAGTGTTCCTTTTCATTTAAGAACTAAGATAAGCAGCTCAAAATAAGATACAATTACAATTCATTTCTATATGTTTTGATTTTGAATGCTGTCCTCTTTCAACTTCAAGTTCACAGATGTCCACAGGTGGAATTATTTTTCCTTTCCATATAAAGTTGGGTTTTTTCTGTAACAGTTACCTCACGCTTAGTAATCACTTTTGCTTGGGCCACAATGTCCAATTTAAAATGTTCCTGCAATATAATATTTCACTTTTCAAAAGTAGTAATTTGGTGGATGATTTTACCAGATAGACAATGGTTAGAGAATAGCCCTAATCTTTGGACAGAACAAAATAATTATTTCAGGTGGTAAACTGGGAGAATGACAGGTAAGGCAAAGTCCTGACTCGCTGTTTTCTTGATCAGCATACCATTTTGGAAGACAGAAGTAAGTGGATTGATATGAAGCTACTGAAGCAAAAGTTGTAGCCACTAACATATCATTCTGAGATTCCTCTAGGCAAAACATTATGACTTGCCATGCTTTAAGAACAATTTGGAAGAAACCCTTTGGACCTTGTGGAAGTGAGAGTCCATCACTTCTCTGCTCTTCATTAAAACAGCCTGACTTTGAAATAACATGTGAGCCTGAAAAAAGTTGCCTTTGTTTTAACGTGTCTCTCAAACTACTTGCAACTTTTATACTAATATGGATCCCTTGGAGCAACTACGGACTAAATCGCACATCAAAATTACTATGTTTTTCTGTTATGTTCTATTACTCTTAAGACCGAGAAATATTGAAAGAATGCCCACAAATATTGAAAGAATTTATCAAGGCTCATACTCTTCGGTTCCACCACAAAACCACGCTCGCCTAAACCGCATCCAACTAAACCGCGTAGCTGACATCATCAACAGGGCGACAACAGCGCGGAGACAGAAGCACGCTGTAAACCCTAAACCTAAAATTAACCCCTAAACCTAACCCCCCAAACCTAATCCTAAACCTAACCCTAAACCTAACCCTTAACCTAACCGTAAACCTAACCCTAAACCTAACCCTTAACCTAACCCTAAACCTAATCCTAATCCTAACCCTTAACCTAACCCTAACCCTAACCCTAACCCTAACCCTTAACCTAACCCTAAACCTAACCCTAACCCTTAACCTAACCCTAAACCTAACCCTTACCTTAAGTTGAATCGGCTTGCTTTCAAAGCACTATTTAAAGCACCCTTCTTTCTCCGCGCTGGCTGTTGTCGCCCTGTTGATGACGTCAGCGACGCCGTTTAATCGGGCGCGGCTTAGTCGAGCGCGGTTTTGACGGGTCACGTACTCTTCAAGAGTGCAGGAATGGCTTCTGGGTGAGTAGCAGAACTGCATTCAAGATGGTGATGCTCAGGATTTCAAAGGCAGATCCTGACCAGCTTCAGTAATTTATAGCCTCCTCATATATTCTTTCAATTTTGGAAAAAGGATCCTCTGAATTTTTTCTCATCATCACATTGTACTTCATTATTCATTGTATTAAAAACCAAGAAGTGAAAATGGGTATGTTGATAAAAAAATTGCATTTTAATGCAAGAACATTCTGTTTCAGTCTTCCAGCTTGTACTTTACCATTTCTTTTCACTTCAAATATATTTCTAATTGTTCCTGCCAGTACATTTTTTAAAGAATTTTATTGTCAGAGCCACCCAAAAAATAAGTTCACTTAATGCAAAAGAGAAATTTGCTTGTTATTACAACTGAATGCAGAAAAAAGTTATCAATGCACATTATTACTTTTAGTGTCTACTTTGGACATAAGCTGTACATGTACTTAGATTTAAGAATGGACCGATGCCATTTTTGGAACAAGATTTCCTTCTCAAAAGAACAAACCCCACATGTTATTCTGAAATGAAATTGTTGGATAAAACCAAATTATTACAATAAAAGTATGGGTACCATAAAAAGCCAGAAATAATCTTCATCACTTATTTGTTGCATTTCTGTTTCAAATGCATTTTTATTACATAAAAGTAAATATGGGACCTTTAATGGCCTGATGGCAATTTGCCTTGCGTAGTCAACATTAATGCCTATATTTTGATTTAAGAAATATAGTTGTTTGGTTTTCTTGTATAATATATTGGTGTTCTAATCAGTACCTTTGATCAATTTGCTATTAATAAAAATAAACATTTTATAAGATCATAATGCTATGGAATGGGGATTTACTGCCCCCATTGATGAATAAAATTCTTGTAAATACAATGATCGATATCATACCTTGAGCTAAAAAGCTGATCTTTAGTTTGGTTTGGTTTATTAGATTTATATGCTGGCCCTCTCCCAAGGACTTAGGGCGGCGTACAACATTAAAAAAAAGACATATTACAAAAGTTAAAAAGAATTAAATAGAATATCCCAAACAAACCCAATTAGGATTAACAATAACATTTTTAAAAAATCGATTAAAATTAACAATGATCAATAATTTATTTTGTTTTGTTCAGGCCAGGCTGGCTTGCTGGAAAAGCCAACTTTTTAGGGCGCATCGGAAGGACCGGAGGTCAGGGATTATACGAAGCTCCAGGGGCAGCTCATTCCAGAGGGAAGGCGCTCCCACAAAGAAGGCTCTCCCCGTGGGGGTCGCTAGCTGACACTGTCTGGCCAATGGCACCCCGAGGAAGCCAACTTTGTGAGTTCGCACTGGATGGTGGGAGGCTACCAGTGGCAGTAGGTGGTCTCGCAGGTATCCTGGGCCTAAGCCATGGAGCACTTTAAAGGTCATAATTAGTACCTTGAATCACACCTGGAAGACAACCGGCAACCAGTGCAGGCCGCCTAAAAGGGGTGCTCCCATGATAACCCACACAGCCGCATTCTGGACCAGTTGAAGCCTCTGGTTGCTCTTCAAGGGCAGCCCCATGTAGAGAGGAACTGGGGAAGCTGACGTGCTACCACACTCTCAACAACCTTCGCTACAAAGCAAAGGTTGGAGACCAGATGATAGTTGGCTAAAAAAGCTGGGTCCAGGGAAGGCTTCTTAAGGAGGGGCCTCACCACCGCCTCCTTCAAAGCCCCAGAGTTATTTGTAGAATCATTGAAATGGTTTGACAGCCCCAGTTTTACTCTTCTTCCCATGACAGTCTCATCTCAACCCAAGATATGTCAACTTCTCAGACTTGTTTTCTACTCCCTAAAGAATGCCCAATTAAAAAAAAACAGTGAAAGTATGAAAGAAGTAAATTCACTATTATGCCCAAGCTTTCTATTGTCATAGCAAAGGACAAGTCCTGCTGAGATTTGCTTCAGTAAAAAAGCAAAATATTTCTGGTTTTTAAAAATCCAATAATAAAGCCAGTAGCATGATAGCAATTTATTTCAATGGAAGCAAGGATTCAAGAAGGTTTTAGTAATTGGCAGATATAATACATCTTTTTCCCAATCACGTTCCTGACTTCTCGTAAAAATGATGGGTCAAGGAAAATATTGCTCCGGCCATGTGAAACGATCTACCCATAGAGATCTGGACCCTTTCCACTCTCTCGGCCTTCCCAAAAGCCAACAAAACCTGGCTGTTCCGGCAGGCCTGGGGCTGCTGAACAATGTCCAGCCCCATCTAGACAGAATGGATGGTGTGTTATTTTTTAAAAACTGTATCTTTTTATTCCTAATTTTTAACTTTTTATCTTGTCTCTAAGCCACCCAGAGTCCTACGGGATTGGGCGGCATACAAATTTATTAAATTTCAAAATTTCAAATTTCTCAATATATTTATAATCAGTTTGGACCAGAATGGACTCTAAATAGGAATCAGAGAACTGACTTGGAGTCCTGAGGGAAGTCCTATGAACTTACTTATCTGTTAGTAGTCAGATGGGAACTGAAATGTGTCAAAATGAGAATTCTGTGTGTCTGCTAGACTTCCTTCCAACCATTCATGAGGACTGGGAATGGAAGGCACAATTTTATAATTTTCCTAACTAGACACTTAGAGAGTCCATATATTGGGTCCATATATTAATCATCAATATGCTGATAAATGATGACCCAGCCAAAGGGATGGAGTGTCAGTGTGGTTCTTTTTGCACTGAGAAGCTTTGACATTGTGATTTGCATCTCTTTAAGAAGACTATTACATTCTATGTGATGGTGCCTTTCAACTTGAGGTTGGTATAGAATGTCATTGCCCTGATTACTAGTTGATGTCCATTCTAATTTAAAATTCTTAACCTATATTTGTTGAACTTATAAAGTGAAAGCACTTTTTCATTTTCATTACTCTGAGCCATCTATTGATGTGAAATCAGTACCTGCATACCCAAGGGAACTTTGCAGATCCTATGTTTTGACTCTGGCACATTAGTTTTTCTTTAGTAAAATATTCCTAAGCATATATTATTATAAAATTCTTTTTATAGATCGGGCTATAATGTAAAATATATAGCCAAGCATGCTTTTTCTTGTTGCTGACGGCACATCAGTAAGCTGGTGTCACTTCATCTAACCAAATACAATTCAGGTTACAAATGATTTTAAGACGTTTAGTGTTATTTTACATTTCTACTGATATTTTTACAAAGTTCATTAAACATCTTTGTTTTTATTATTAAAATCTCTCTTTAAAACATTTTTGCATGTTTTTTTTAAAATATGATGTGGTCTTATATATTTCAGTGTCAAAAACACTTAACTATTTTCAGATTGTCATCCTTAATTTTATCTTTGTCTGATAAAATTCATTTTATCAGTCCCTGGTTTTTGAGCTGTACTGTTTCTCAAGTTTCTTCCTGTAGTCCATTGTAGCCTCAGCCTGAAAAAATGCTGTACTCAAAATCTGTTTCCAATTCTCTAAACCATGTGAAAAAAAATTCTCCCAACTTTTTCCCACCTTATTCTCAATGGTTCTGAGTTTTGAAAAATCTTATTGTTCTGAGATGTAGAAAAGAGCCAGCTCTGTTTTCAGTTACACATCTCTCTATCACTCTGCAAGCTTCCTGGCTGATCCTACTTCCGTATCTAAAAAAAAATACCTAGTGGAGGTGCCTAATGATGGTGTCCCTTGGGATTTAACTGAAGCACGGGAAGCCACATAAATACAGAGGTGTTTAGTGAAAAGCGAGTCATTCAAACCATCCCTACCTTTATACTTAAGAACCTGTCATCAGCCTGCAAGGAATCTATCAAAGAAATTATTTTCAGCGGTTATGAACAGGGTTGAAAACATTTTTGTTATCTCTTAACATTTTCTGAATTAGGCATATGAAATGGTCTTCACACAACTGAAAGCAAATTCTTGTAACTTAATGAGCCAGCCATGGACTTTCTGATCTTTAAGCTTATAGAAATATTTATATATAAATGAATGGATATGTGTTTGTGTGTATATCTATACTAGTCTCCCTTTATTTATTTATCAGCATAAATATAACATATATATATATATATATATATATATATATATATATATATATATATATATATATATATATATATATATATATATATATATATATATATATATATATATATATATATATATGGTGCAGTGTGTGTAAAATTATACAAACCACTGATTTCTATTTCCATTTTCTGCAGCCAATTCCTCAGCTTTGTAACTATATTGAAATGTATAGGGTTTTAATTTTAGATCCAAATTGTATGTATTTCTAGGCTCTGGAATGCATTCCCTGTTGAACTGGAAAAAAATACTCTTCTTTGCTGGGTTCACAACATCCTTCTTCCCATACCCAAACCATACTGTTGCAACTCAGCCCGCTCCTGAGAAGACCTGATGCCATCCACTATTTTACAAGAATATTACTCTTGCGTATTTACTTAGAGGAAATGTGTAAGAAATCTCCAGTTTTCAGTTTTGTTATGTTTGCCATTTTTGCAGCTAGCAGCATGCTGAGATGCATGGTAGGCTAGGGATCCGCAATGGGCTGTGGTCCACTATCAGGCCATAGCCTATTTAGAACTGAGATGTGCAAGCAGTAAGGTGGCAAGCACGTGTGCAGCTCAACTTGCTCAAGTTGAGTTGCGCATGCATGTGCATGCATGCCAGCCCTCGCGCAACAGTTTTAACACATGAAAGTGCACCCTGTGCAAGACAGGAAGAACAAAGTATGACTATGATCTGATTTAAGCGCACTAGTGTGCCTAACATCCCTGTCCTACTGTCCCCATTTATTTGTACCCATTTCTTGTGTTCTTATTCATGTTTATCCTTGTTCCTTTTATCTTGTACATGAGTAACAAACAAAACAAAATAAAATAAATAATACAACAATACAATAGCAGAGTTGGAAGGGACCTTGGAGGTCTTCTAGTCCAACCCCCTGCCTAGGCAGGAAACCCTATACCATTCCAGACAAATGGCTATCCAACATCTTCTTAAAGACTTCCAGTGTTGGGGCATTCACAACTTCTGGAGGCAAGCTGTTCCACTGATTAATTGTTCTAACTGTCAGGAAATTTCTCCTCAGTTCTAAGTTGCTTGTCTCCTTGATTAGTTACCACCCATTGCTTCTTGTTCTACCCTCAGGTGCCTTGGAGAATAGTTTGACTCCCTCTTCTTTGTGGCAACCCCTGAAATATCGGAACACTGCTATCATTTGTCCCCTAGTCCTTCTTTCTATTAAACTAGACTTACCCAGTTCCTGCAACCGTTCTTCATATGTTTTAGTCTCCAGTCCCCTAATCATCTTTGTTGCTCTTCTCTGCACTCTTTCTAAAGTCTCCACATCTTTTCTACATCGTGGTGACCAAAACTGCATGAAGTATTCCAAGTGTGGCCTTACCAAGGCATTATAAAGTGGTATTAACACTTCATGTGATCTTGATTCTATCCCTCTGTTTATGCAGCCTAGAACTGTGTTGGCTTTTTTTGGCAACTGCTGCACACTGCTGGCTCATATTTAAATGGTAGTCCACTAGGACTCCAAGATCCCTTTCACAATTACTACTGTTGAGCAAGATACCACCTATACTGTACCTGTGCATTTCGTTTTTGTTGCCTAAATGTAGAACCTTACTCTTTTCACCATTGAATTTCATTTTATTAGATAGTGCCCAATGTTCAAGTTTGTCAAGATCCTTCTGTAACTTTAGCCTATCTTCTGGAGTGTTGGCTATTCCTGCCAGCTTGGTGTCATCTACAAATTTGATGAGTTCCCCATTTATTCCCTCATCCAAATCATTGATGAAGATGTTGAAGAGTACTGGGCCCAAAACAGAGCCTTGGAGTACTCCACTGCATACTTCCCTCCATGAAGATGCAGTTCCATTCATGACTACACATTGAGTGTTGTTGGTCAGCCAGTTACAAATCCATCTGGTGGTGATGCTGTCTACTTTATCTAGTAGTAGGTTGTGGTCTACCTTATCAAATGCCTTACTGAAGACCAGTAAACTATATCAATGGCATTCCTCTGGTCCACTAATTTTGTCACATTATCAAAGAATGCAATAAGATTAGTCTGGCATGATCTGTTTTTGACAACCCATGTTGGCTTTTGGCTATTACTTTGTTTGCTTCTAGGTGTTCATTAATTTGTTGCTTGGTTATCTTTTCCAGAATCTTTCCTGGTATTGAGGTCAGGCTGATAGGTCTGTAGTTTCTTGGATCTGTTTTTTTCTCTTTTTTTGAAGATGGGAACCACATCAGCTCTTTTCCAGTCCTATGGTAGTTCCCCAGTGCTCCAGGATCTCTGAAAGATCTCATCTGCCAGTTCCTTCAGAACCCTGGGGTGTAACCGATCCAGGCCTTGTGGTTTGAACTCATCTAGGGTAGACAGGTGCTCACTTACCATTTTCTTCCCTATTTCAACTTGTGTTCCTAATCTGATTTTTGTAGTGCTGTTTTTGATAGGTTGGACTGTTTTATCCCTTTGTGAAAAGACAGGTGCAAAACATGAGTTAAATAGTTCTGCTTTCTCCCTGTTGCTTGTCACCTTCTTGCCACTTTCTCCCAGCAATGGACCAATTGTTTCCTTAGTCTTTTTCTTGTTTTTAACATGTTGGAAGAAGCTTTTTTTGTTATTTTTTACTTTTGTGGCAAGCTTTTCTTCATTGTGAGCCTTAACTTTCCTCACTTCATCTTTACATGCTCGAGCTATTTATTGATATTCTGCCTTAGGTATGTCCCCCCCCCCTTTTCCACTTTTTATACATATCTTTTTTGTCTTTCAATTTGTCAGAGAGTTGTTTATGCAGCCATGCTGGTTTCTTTTGGGAGCTGTTACTTTTCTTTTTCATTGGTATTATGCTAGACTGGGCTTTTGTAATCTCATTTTTCAAAGTTTCCCAAGATTCTTGAGTTGTTTTCCCCTTGAGGAGTCTCATCCATGGAATTTTTCCCAAGCTCTCTCTAAGTTTATTGAAATTAGGTCTCTTAAAATCCAAGACTCTAGTTTCACTTTGTTCTACTACTTGTGTTTGCATAATGTTGACTTCCAATATTGCATGGTCACTTGTTCCCAAGGTTCCTGTGGCTTCAACACCTTCTATCATTTCCTCTCTGTTAGTGAGAATTAAGTCCAATATGGCTGATCCCCTTGTTCCCTTCTCTACTTTTTGGGAAACAAAGTTGTCTGCTAGGTTTGTTAAGAACCTGTTGGATCTTCCACTTGGTGCAGAGTTTGTTTCCCAGTTGATGTCAGGGTAGTTAAAATCCCCCACTACTACTGTGGTGTACTTTCTATATACCTTAGTTAGCTGACTAGCAAAAAGTTCATCTACTTCTTCTGCTTGGTTGGGTGGCCTGTAGTATAGACCTATGGCAATGTCACCCCCCCAACCTTTAAGATTGACCCAAATGCATTCAAGATAGTTCTCATCATTGTTGTGTTCTATTTCTGTAGAGAGATAATTATTTCTTATATATAGTGCAACTCCACCTCCTCTTTTATTTGGTCTATTTCTTTTAAATAATTTAAATCCTTCTAGCTGTATGTTCCATTTGTCAGTTTCATCCCACCAAGTTTCTGTAATGGCAACAATATCCTATCTGCCATCTTTTACTTGAATTTCTAATTCACCCTGTTTATTCCTCATACTCTGTGCATTGGTGTATAGACATTTGAGTCCATTTTGATTGACCCTCTGTTTACTGTCTACATAACCTGTGTTATGCCTGACTGCCCCTATTTTCTTGCCACTTGTATGATTCATGCATATGGTATGGCACTCACTATTAAATGCTTGGTTTTGCTTGACAGCGGGAGTGATAATCTTACCCACACAAACATCTGTGTTACATGCACTGATAATCCTATGAATTTTAGATTGCTGGGGACAGAAATGGTCTGTATCAATTAATTCTCTGTTCCCACTGTTCAGTTTAAATGTTTATCCAGAAAATCTGTGAATTTAGTGCCAAGTAACTCAGTCCCTTTCTTGGATGGGTGCAAACCATCTCTTTTGTACAGTTTTTCATTGGACCAGCTGCATGCATCATGACTAATAAAAACAAAGCCTTCCCTTTTACACCACTCCTTTAGCCACACATTAAACTCTGCTACACACTGGCCCTTCCCTTTTTGTTCCTTATATACTGGTAAAACCTCTGAAAAGATAAGCCTGCAATCTATACTACTAAGTTCATACCCCAAGCTCTGGAAATCATTCTTCACAGAAAGTACATCTTTTTGGGATAGATCAAGATGTACAATAGCATCAACATCACAGTTCTTACTTGCATTCTTGACTATCTTAAGAATACCCCTCTTGTCTCTGCTGGCAGTAGCACCTGGCAGATACCTGATCTCTTTTAAAATCTCCATATCCTTTCCTAAATTTACATCCCTTATGATTGAATTACCAACCAGAAGGTGACTTCTCTTTTTGCATACCTTGCTCTTCTTGTGCGACTGATGTGTGATACCTTGTTCCCTATTTCGCCTTTCTGAAGTAAGTTCTTCATTTTGGACCGTGATCCCTTATTTGAGTCATCATTATCACAAATAAATAGATCAATCTAAGGGGGGGGGGATTTCTGTCTTTCCTTTTTAAAAGAACTCATCTGAGAGGAAACCTTCTGCCTCCTGATTCAGTTGCTTGGGATTTCTCAGATTCTGTTGGTTTCTAAATGGACATGTTTACATTTGTTGCTTTTTGGACTTTGGGAAAATGCCCCCCCCCTTCTTTATGTAAACACAAACAGTATATATAAACACAAACGTTTAATGTTATTGTATGATATATTGTAAACCATTTTAAGAAAGACTATTTTAGTAGCCTGTGTGAACATAATAATTGTAGCAACAATTTACAGATTGCTTTCCAATATGCATTGCAGGCATGGACAATCATTTGATAACTGAGGTTAGTGTTAGATTGGGTAATGGAAAGGCATACACAGGCTAATGGTAACAACAGCTGTTTATTAACTCAGTAGCAACTATGTACAATCCAGCGAAGGTTGAGTCTGACAGCAGCCCTTTTATAGGGAGCTGTCAGACCCTTCGACCAATGAGATTAAATCTCTGTTCCCTCCGGTACAGAGGACCTTGGTAGAAACCATTATAGCTGAAGCTAATATCTAACAGTTAGACTTGTCAAATATGGTGGGGATGAAGACTTCAGGGGGTGGATGCCTGATGTCAAACAGCTATAGTGTTGTCATGCCCTTGAATAGGATTGTGATTTCCTTTCCTTTCCCACATAAACCTGTTATAAGGGTTACTCTCCTCTTTCTAGCTGCTTTCAATCTCAAAATGTTAGAAAGCCTTCCCTCTTCTGAATTTTAACTTTTAGTCCTATTCTTCATTCTATTCCTTAGACTCGTTTTTCTTTCATTGGGATAAGAGCGCTTGAGAATGAGGGGAGTGAATGACAGAAAGGAGGTGTCAATAAAAGACCTTAGAAATCAAGGGGTTCTGTGGGCACCTTTTGTTCCCTTCCAATTGAGAAGTTGTTTTGGACAGTGCTTCTTTTCATCAACCTAATATGACATAAAGAGCAATGTAAAAGAACACAGACACAAAAACACACTTCCAGTTCTAAAGGTGAATTCTCAGCCCCATTGGTTTTACTACCTGCCAAAAATCAGTCAACAATCAATTGAAACCTGCTGGGGAAAGTTTTATCATTTTAAGACTTCATCAGCATGTCTTCCCATGATTCACACAGCTGCCCAACTCAAAGAAATCAATATATTATGCTGGTCAATTACTTCCTCTAATAGTTGCATATTTAAATGATGTCAGACATAGAAAAAGGATATTTTCAGGGCCTGTCTGCACATTTAATCTTTCTTTTCCCTCTCTTATTTCTTCCAAGCTTAGAAAAGACATCCTTTCCTATTGCTAGTATCATGGCTCGTATGGTACATATTCATAAAAATAAAGACAACCTTGCCTGGACTCATAGATTATATCTCATAGATATAACCATCAACTTGGCTTGGCAACAATAGAGAAGTTATTTGCCATTACCTTCTTCTAGGCATCTTCTCAACTTTAACCTACAATCTAGGAATGTTATGTAATATCCCATTAAGTCCTAGCCAAGGATGTGTTCTCCCTTAGCTTCTGAATCCAGGTATGTTTGACCAAAATTGCCTCCCACTTCCTGCGAAAAAGATTATCTTGATTTGAAGAAAATTATTTGATTTGATCTCTGTGATTACATAGACATGATTTATTTTCTCTTTTTTGGGCAAATAGCACCAATATGGAATGTTCTTGCTATGGCTGTTTTTCCAGTGTTTCGGGAGGGACTTAGCAGCCTAGTCTATAGCTTTGATATATTTTAGTAATAGACATTTGTCTGCAACTACTAATTAAGCTTGACCTGCGGAGATTTTCCAAATCCAGCTAGTATCTAGCTGCCACCATTCTTAGGTAAACAAAAATGTAGCAAAGCTGAATTGTGTAGCTGTAATTTTCTCCCTCCAGGATTAGCAATTAATGAAAAAGTAAAATAAAATTATACTTAAAATTGAATTGTCTTTAACATGTTGTCAGATCTATAATCCACTTTCAGAATCCATTATATCAAACAGGTTAAAACACATTACGATATTTTACAATAGGTAAACAGATGCTGATTTTGAGAGAGTTGTTAAAGTAGTTTTAATTAATTAAATATTCATGAATGTAGTATATATAGGTAAAACAGTATTTTGAAAGTAGGGCAAATGTTTTTGATAGTGAATATATTAAATTAAATCAACCTGAAATAATTGTTACTATCATACCAAACCTATTTTAAAAGATCCCATTTCTAAAATAAATTAATTCCATATAGGTAAACTATCTCTTCTCCTTACCTGTTTGCTAATTCAGCATTAAAAAAAACAGATTTAAACTGTTATACCATTATATTATCTATCTGAAACAGTACTTTGGGGAATAAGGAAGTTGTTAAAATCATTACTTATGCAATCATTGTACATTTAAGATTAATTACTCTGTTTATATTTGAACACAAAAGAAATTGAGAAAGTTTGTAACTGAATTTAATATATTTTAGATGTTTACTGAATAAGTCCTGAGATGAAAAAAACAAACTGAATATTTATAGAGTAGGAAAGGAGTAGGAATGGCATATGAAAGTGACATGGTACTGTTCACTGTGATCCTGCCTGTTCTGATGTCATGGCATGCAGGGTTCTTGAGCATTTTAAATTCCCAGGAAGAAGAAACATTTCCAATTTGTATCATGCAAGATCAATTGGCTTTGTGAAAATTTGTTGAACCAAAAATAAATTAAGGGTTATAATGCTGATAGAAAGCAAGACATTGAATCTGAACAAAAGCTAGATGAAGGAGATGAAAAGAGAGAAGACCATAAAGTCAAAAGGTTCTAGTGTACTTCACACTCTGCATGGATGAATACTGATTTTAGCAACTATTAAGACAAATGAAAGAAGAAATAAACACACAGCAGAACAAAATCCTTCCCCTAATGTCCTAATGCATTTCTTAAATTTTGGAATATAAAAAACTGGGGGGGAGGGGGAATTCAAGTCACGGTTGTCCTAAAGGTGCTTTTTCCAAAAGGCAATTGGACTTTCTTGGGTTTGTCCAGCTATCTTTTTGGAAAATGTACATTTGGGTCTGTCTTTTGTAGTTACACTCCTTCATTCTCTCTTTCAACAGTGAGAGAAATCTAGAAAGAATCCAGTCATAGCAAATTAGCATAATAGCACTGTCTCCAATACTGGAAGGTAAAAACTATATTCAATTAATAAGACTAAATAAACCATAATGAAATGACTGCATATATGTCTTAGTTGTTCTCCTATCCTTTTAAGAGCTGCGAAGACCAGAATTTCACCAATGTAGGTCTTTCACCACTTTCTTACATTTCAGCAGCAGATATTTATGGAACTATAATAATACTCCAAACAGGATGTCTTTATTGAGCTTTATAGTATTACACACTGCTTTAGTTTCACCTGTTTGGAGGTTTATGTTAAATATATGCAAATTTTGAAGAAAAACTGTTTTACTTTTTAAAAGTATTTTTGACGTTATGTTCCATCTTTTCTTCAAAATTTGTGGTGAATTAGTACTCATGGCTGCAAATATACTTTTTAAAATAATTATATAGGACAGGAACAGGTAAGAAACAACTGGGAAGTGGCTGTTCTGCCTTAGTTTTATGTCAATTTCATGTCCTGAAAGATCATTTGAAATACAATGTCAGGTCACCAGTGTTGTATGTTATGATTTTTTTATCATTAAATGAGGAGGCAAATCGATGTAATAAGATTTCACCCTGGTGTCATCACTATATCATTGCACAATCAAAGTTGATTGGATAAAGTAATTAGAAACTTTGTCTCCGGTCACAACATGGTTTCTTATTTCAGTTATAGGTAGTACAAATTAAAATTTGTATTTCTTGGTATTATAAATTATAAATATAAATAGTTCAAATTGAATAAAAATAAAATGGTGGGCCTAATACTATCTCCAAATTATACAAGATTATTTAATATCATATTTTTGTAAACTTCATAATATTTTTTAAAGCATTACTAGCATATCTTATCTGCAGTCACCATATAGGACAGTAGAAAAAGGAATACAGGATGTGATCCCTTCTGGTTTAAGTATCTCCATATCTTACAGGGAAAAAAGAAATACAAACAATATTTATTCCTATTTTTATTTTATTTTATCCATTATATCATCTTCTAGACTATTATGCTTTATGACCTCCAATACAAGTCATCTTCAATTTACAACCGCAACTGGGATAGACCTTTCACTGCTAAGTGATGCCATCACTGAGATGCACCCAATTGTATTGCCTTCTTTTTGCCACAGTCATTAAGCATGGTTGTTAAGAGAATCACAATTGTTGTATGGTATTAGGAGAATCACAATTGTTAAGTGAATCTGGCTTTTTCCATTGTCAATCACATCTCTGGGATACTGCAATCTGATTGACAAATACCTGGAGTCTGATCATGTGATTGTGGAGACTCCGTGAAGTGTCAGTGTGAAGACCAGGTGTAAGTTACTTTTTTCAGGGCTGTCATAACTTCAAATGTTTGTCAAACTAATGATTGTTAGTTGAGGATTACCTGTATAGATGCAAGTGGAAGAATGCTACAAAACTATGCCTATGTTCATGGTATTATTGTCCATCAATCTACATTTTGTAAATATACATACAAAATATGGATATGTTGTAATTGTTAACTCTATTCATTTTTAGGTGAAAAATACCCATTAAATTTAGCATATGATTAGATTCTAAGAATCTTCAAAAAGCAAAACTCCCCTAAACCATTCCAAACTGTACAAATTTCTCTTGAACAGTTTTGGGCATAAATTCTAAATCAAATGTTCCAGACACATTTTTTATTTGTGATGGACTTATGTAGTGATATACTTTTCTATCACTTCTTAAAAGGTATGATGAATTTCCCTTGTGAGAAAATAATGCTGGACAGGGAAAATAATAATAATGAAAACAAGAACAAAACTGGCTGCCAAATATAGGATTCATACATTGATGGAATAAGTATTTTCTACAACATCTGAAACTGATGTCTAAAACTCTTGGAACTGATTAATCTCGTAAAGTTTACCATGGACCATTAAAGCACAAATGCCTAAAACTGAATTTAACAAAAAGTAATTGGAAGTCTTTGGCAGTAACAGTCATTTCAGTATTTTATGTGTTACAGATGCATTTTATCATTGCAGTTAAATGCAGATGTTGCATCTGTTCTCCAATACAGGAAACAATTTGTTTGCGCTCATTGAAAATCCAGAATGAAGGTGTTGAGACAAGCGTAGGATTTAACGTAAAAGAGAAATTCTTCCTTCTTCTAGTATTTGTAATGGGACTTTTACAGTAAGTTCCAGTCACAGGATTAGGCAAGGAAAGAAGTCTGTAATCTTTCAATATTGAAGGGAAATCTACAACTAAGCATCTTGAGCTTCCGGAGATAGTGTGGAATAAAAATTTAACAAACAAATAATGTAGAATGAGGAAAATTATCATCTTTTGCTTACTGCAAGAAGTTATGGAAAGCAGAAGCACTGAGACTTATGTGCTTCTTCTTTTAATTGCTTCTTGAAACTACTAGAATTTCTTAGCTTTTTTAAAGGGACCCCTAGTTTTTTTATATAAAAAATCCCCAACAACAGTCTCAATGATTATCTTAAATTATTAGATCATGGGGTCCAAATTTAGTACATACTGTACATTTGGGCAATTCCTAGCAATAATTTACCTGTCCCATCTCTTATTGTTCTGAGTCAATTGCATATTGTTCTGAATAGAAAACTTCCTACACAGCCTTCAGATTAGCAATTAATAAATATTTAATAACTATCCTTACCATGGTTGTTGACAATTTATTACACAAACTATGAGCACAGAGATTATGTAGCTGTTATATAAGATGGAGGCAAAAAGTACAATGTTGAAGGATTTTTTGGCTGTGAGGTAGTCCAAGGATTAAAGGAAGCCTATGGTAAATGAGCTGAAACTTTTCATCTGCACATACTAAGTTGCTTTTATTAATCCAGAACTGCATGCTACAGATACTGTACAGCATGGACATTTATTCATTACAAAAATGGCTTCCAAACCATTAAAATGAAAAATTGGAATAAGAGCAATAAAACAGAACAGTAACATCACAACTGTTAGAAAACATTCAAAGGATCCCCTCCCCCCGCCAAAAAAATATGTCATAGTTAGCATCTTTAATAAACCAGAGAAGAAAACTGGAGACAGTTTTACAATAGCTTCATGTCAACTACAATGGCACTGGATGAACAGATGAACATTTTTTTCAGCTTTATACAGCATTTTATCTTTAAAAAAATTCTTTTGCAACATCAACATGCCTAGGATTTTTTTTAAAACTTTGCTACCTACCTGTATGTAGTTAAGTGTACATAGAAGTGGCAGTCTGATTTTTCCTTTTATGAACAGTCTATTATACAGAATTTGGCCCTTTAGGGTTTATACCTCTTCATTTTTAAATGCTTTCTGGACAATCTGCTACTAAACACATCTGTAATAGGTGACATTAAAAACTACATACATATCTACCTATGTAACATCACAGCAAAACAGGATGAAGAAAAAAATACAGTGTAAAAAAGTTGTGTAAAGACAAAAATCACTGAGAATTTTGGCACATAAAGTTTTGCTCACAGTCTACAACTGGCAGGGAAATTTATTTGTATTCCAAAAGGAGACACTGCTGCATTTCCAACAGCATCACAAAAAAGTTCTGGGCTAATTTTTCAAGTCTTATTTCATGTAATGGCTTTAAAGCTTATATATAAGCTTTATATACACACACATACATACTATTGATCCATCTGCAAATGTCCATTTGGTGGCAACTGCATGACAGAAAACAAAATTAAGAATTAAAGTAAATAAAACAAAAAGTAATAAACAAAAATATATATAACATTTATACATAAACTTAAAAACCTTGTACAAATGAGTTGTTATATATATATATGGTGTGTACACTAAAAGGGAAAAAAACTTTACAAAACATCTGAAGGGGGGAAATGAAAACATTTAAAAAATGGACAACATACAGGTAACAACAAGCAATTTCTAAAGCAATAAATACTACTGGTCCAATAGCGTTGTGATATTTTTTAATTGAGTAGCATTCCCTCCCCCCAAAAGGACAACACCATGGAACAATGCATATTAACACATTTTAACCCTTGTTTCTGTACATTTAAACAATAACAAATAATGTCACAAGAAAAAGTTGTATCGCACAAAGAAAAAAAATGGAAAAAATTAGTGGCACTGCATTCATTGTGCCTTTAAAAAAAATTTAAAAACCAGATGTAAAATGATTGGTTCGCAAGCTCGTATTTAATACAAATAATAAAGAACCAACGCCTTCAACAAAGGCTGCTTCAAAATTGCTTCTTTTTTTCATTTTTAAAATCAGTTCTTTGAAATTAAACTATTGGAACTACATAACAGTTATGTATATATATATTATATGTATATATATATATATATAATATTTTAAACGCTACAAAGACTTTAAACAGCTGTTGATAAAATTTTGGCAGAATCATGAGGCTTTCTTTTCCATCTACATATTTAAAAAGAAAAAGAAATGAAATAACAATGGGTCAAATATTGACCAATGAACTTGATTGACATTAACTAATGTAGCCAGCCATATGGCACCATTTTTTTAAAAAAAAAATACAAATGAGAGGAAAAAAAATATCCTGACACAAAAATGAAAATAAAAAGAACACTCAGAAGCTAAAGCTATTCTAAAGACTTAGTTACAAGTGACAGGGGCTGAGGTTGTGTCCCAGCCAAAGAATTATGGGAATGCAAAGAGGATGTTGATGGTTGAGTTAACGAAGAGGCCGGTGCTGATTGCTGTAGAGTGGCTGACTGATGGTCCAGTGCCCCATTCTGACAATTACTCGCAGGCAGACCATTGGATTTGCCAGTAGAGCTTTCAGTCAGGATTATGGAGGATGTCTGAGGTGGCATCATTGAAAGGTGTGCCAATGGATCAGGTTTCAATGTAAGTGAGAGAGGCTGGGTCTGTTCAGTCTGTGGTTTTGAGTCTCTTGTGGGGGAGGCTACCATGTTAGGAGAAGATGGAGGAGAATCTAGTAGGCTTCCATCTGAAGAGGGTGGGCTGACGCAGCTGCCTTCACCTTGTATGTAGCGAACGCACTTTTTTTTTCTCCTAGAAACAGAAAAAAATATATCTCCTGTAAGTACAAGAAAATATGCTATTGAATTGTAATCAGAATAAGATTTTTTTAAAAGACCAACAAATGATGCTGGATTCCTTAACTACGTCCAATATAGTAACATAGTACTAGTTACTACTGGACAATCATTATTTCAGAAATCTGTCTCTGCTATCTAGAGCAATTTGCTGTTTAGCCTGTTTTAACAAAAAAAAATTCACATTACTTTTGCATTAAATGAATGCATTTTATTGTTTAATTCTGTAGTTTGTATATTCTCATTCCATTAAACAACTACCATGTTGCTGATTCTGTCTGACTGATACCAAATCAATATTTTAAATTTCATTAAAATTTTATTTATATAATTAGATTATATATTAACTCAGGAATCTCCTTTCATTGAGTCCTGCCTCCTATGAATCAAAAGTAGGTGAATATCTATCACTTCTGAATGTTTCTGTTTAGAACCACACCATGTTGAGTGGGGGAAAAAAACAGTGTCAGAGACAAAAAAGAAAAAGAGAAAGTAGGAAAAATAAAAGTGGGGAATGAAGAAAAAGAAAGATTAACATAAGTATCATCCAAGTTAACAAGAATAACTGGTTGTATTACCTGCAGGGTTTAAGTTATCATATATATTATTTTTTTCTAAGGATCGAGTGAGAGGATTCAATTTTTACTTTGATTTAGAGGAATGTCATTTGAATTCATTTTGGCAACTTAAAGAAAGTCTAAATGGTTGGTGCAGTGCACACATTAAGCAACAGCATCATCTTAAAAGAGTAAATCAGCCCTATTATGTCAAGCCATTGTCCATGCCCCACTTATCAAACTTATATAAAGATGACACCTGTCCAATGCACAATGCAGCATAGTATTCAGCAGATATGTCTATAGAGAGAACAAAAATAGGACGCTAACAATGAATGTAGCTTGTAGACCAAATATAAACCGGTCATAGAAAATACTGATTTTTCTTTGCTAAATATATTCATGAGGGTAAATAAATTAACCAGCTGAAAATAACTTGCACATTTGTTGTCATGATGAAAGCATTAGCTAATATTTTCAAAAAATGTAAAAAGAACAATGGATACTGCCATAGATTGCAGTTAAGCAGTATTCTGAGAAAGAAACCTGTACAGAAGAAAGGTTCCTGTTACCAGAAGGTTATTAGTGTAAAATCCAATAAAGGAATATGCAGTTTATTGTTGCTGCTTTTCATTTCACAGCTTTCCTTTCATTGCAGTGATGTCTGTTTGGGTGCAGGACTTTGCAGCTTTGATCACAAATTATATGTGAGTTAGAGGTTTGTTTTCATTCTGAAGACCCAGATTCATTTCTTTATACTCCCTCTCATATAAAACCACTACCATTGGTAAATAGACAATACTGAAGAAGATGGACCAATCATTTGGTATAAAGAAGCTAATAGGCCATGTTTAAAAAGCATTGAATAAATAAATCTTGGCATCTGAAAACATTTGTTCCATAGAGTTTTCATACACATTTGGAAATAAACTTTTTCCCCCCTCAATAGTTAGATTTTCTGCCCAAAGCACATTCAACTGTTAGAATTTTTAATCACACTAATGTACTGAATCATGCTAGAAATTAAGAGAGGCATGCATGTAAAATTTAAGAATGAAACCATTAAAAGTGAGTTGTAACAAAGATAAGAAAGTAACAGAAAAGGTTGAGATGGCAGGCAATAGCAAATCATGCTGTATTAAGGCAAGAAAAAGACAGAAAGAACAGTTTGGTGGGCTCTAAATAAAACCTTACTAAACCTATATACAATAATCTCCTATACACTAATCACAACTATATTAGGCTTAAATTAATGGAGTTCAATGTTCTAATTTCATATCCTTTATGCCTTATTCTTTAATTAGTCTCTACGGGCAGAAAGGAGGCAATGCCACTGAATAAGTGTTTAAAGCAGTATTTTGGTTTTTTTTTAACTGACCCAAGGGAAATGTGCAATATAGCTGACATAGTGCTATTCATATTTGAATAATTCATTCTATGAAGACATTTAGCATTTGGCATGCAAAGTCTTGCCCGAACAAAGCAGTTTTCCAAGTAGTACAGAAGTCCCTACAAGTAAATGTAAAGCGGACCATGTAAATAATTTCCCATGCTATTGGTAGAAAGTTCTGGCAGGCCATGCAGCACAAAGCATAGGTGTATACTTGTTTATGGGTAAATGGGTACGGTTTCAAAATATAGCGCCCTTCCTTCCGTCATCAATCTTACACATGCCTCTCTTTGCGGTCCTGGTTGCCAAAGATATAACTTATAAGGATCAGCGAATACGAAAAGTAACAGAAGTACACATGTTCTTGTCCTGAGATGACGATGATAGTGACATATTCCTACATTGAACATTTCATATATAGTAGGGCTGGGATCAGTGCTCAAAATTTACTTCACTCTCTACCACACAATTTTCTCTTGTTCAATTTAAATATATTGCAATACTTAACCAAGGAAATATAAACATTAAGTCAAAATGTAGTGTAATCCAGAAACTTTATTGCCATATTCTTTGCTGATGTTATGAGTTTGGTTGCTGCCAACTGTTTCTAAAAATCACTTCAAATTAAAATCAGTCTCTTATCCACTATAATTAGAGCAAACTTATCTCTACATATTGAAAGACAGCAGGTATTAATGTGCCTTAGGACATGTGCAATTACTGTTGCACACCTAGATGAAATACATTAGCTATACATTTACAATTGGATTAATGAGCTTTGAATTCTGAGAGGATTCTAGAGGCTGCTGTGTTTTCCACGAAAAATGCTGTTCCTCTTATTATTTTATTTCTTTGAAGCATATTTATACTTTCTCTACCCATAAACATTTTCAGAACAAATGGTAAATTTAGATTATATTCAGATTGTTGTTTAGAAAACCCTGTGCTATTATCATCCAAATGATAAAATAGGTATTTTCTTATTTTCTAGTTGATTTTATGTGAATCAATATTATGAGGTGAAAAAAGAAGTTTGACCTCTGGATATTCTAATCAGGCCACCTTAATATTTAATTATTTAGAATACATGTATTACCTTCACTATTTTCATATATTCAAGTATTAGTAACTTGCTTCATTTAAAAACACACACAAACATAGTTAGGGTGTTTCACTGGATATATACTACCAGATAGATAATGTATCTATTCCTTTTTATTTCTGAATTACTGGAGTGTGGACAAAATATTTAGCTTAAAATCATGTTCAATTAACAATCAATATATCTTTGAACAAAGTATTTAATGTTCAATAAATGGTATTTCACCCCACATAGAAAATCTAGCCCAAATGAAAACTGAGGATACTTTGTTATTATTCCACAATTATTTGTTTATCTACAGTAGAAGTGATATTATAAATAAAATTCAAACAAACCTTTAATTTCAATGTTGTAGCCAAATGGGACTATGAAGAATAGACCACTATTCCTTCTGAGAGCAAGAAATCAATAAAAAGGTGGACTACTAAGTTTTCTATAAATCGTGACATGAGAGTAGCTGTTTGGTCTTACTGATTACGAAGCTGATTTTTCAAAATTAACAATATTATTTGTCTGTTTGAAATCTACTGCATTAATGAACTTGCAGTATATTAATAAAGTCACATGGTTTTAAGGGCTGTAATGTAACATTATTTATTGCAATTTTTTTAAAAAAACCTACAAGATTAAATGTACACACATTATAGCTTCCAAGTCCTAGTCTGAAGAATGTTTTTTCATCCAGATGAAATTATGTTCTACTAAAAGAACATGCCATTTTTAATGTGCACAACTCAAGGATAGTATACTAAAAGCATTCCACATCAATAACAAGAAATTTCAAAACTGGAAATTCCAGTTACAATACATGATTAATGAAAGATGCTACTGTAATTTAGAGTAATGACAGTAAACTGGAAATTACATCTGACAATCAATGCCATCCCTTTCCGTTCTTCTCTCAAGATATGGCCCACCCAAAGGGTTTTTTAAAGGTCTTGCACTGGATCAGAAATTATATTCTATTATCTATGCCCTTTTTGCAGGCCAGGGTAGAGTAAATATGGAAATGCACAGATGTAATGTCTAATTGGAAATGCCTATGCCAAAATCTTCTATTACTTAAATAAGGGGATCTTTTTCTACCTGCTGTTTTTGTGACATCAACACTGTTGGTCTTTCCGAGCTCAAAACATGTGGTTTTACTGAGTACAAATTTGGAACACTACCTCAATATACCATGTTTGATTAATACAAGAATAGATGCCTTTGGTCACATGAGTTTTAGCTATAAAATTTAGGCATTTAATATATGACTTGACAACAGCATTTGCTATTATTATTGCTTCTCTCACACAAATCATAGTTCTTAAGCATGCATGGAAAATTACAGGGTATAGGTGGAATTCAACACTCCCTCCCCCAGGACTATGCATGAACTTTATTAATTAAATGTATCATTTTCAATCCATGTGTATAGCTCAGCATCACAAAACTAACAGTACTGGCATGCATATAACATGAATAACTGCTCTACTTTCTAAAAAAAGGAATGAAGCATATGATAAGGGTGTGAATCAGAGGGGAAGGTGAAGAGGGAAGCACTACATACAGAAAAGAGTGTGTGTCAGATTAAAATACCTACCATCATAATAGTCCAAATTCAAAGACTGCTTGGATCAGAACAGAGAAATAACAAATTTAACCATAATTAGGGGAAAAATGCAGAAAGAAAGATAGTTTGCTTCCCTTCACCATGTGCCTACAGAATTTACCAAGGGATCTTAAACCTGCAGAAGGTTGTTTCAGTTGTTGTTTTGCGTGCCTTTAATTCTCAACTTGAATTAACAAATGCACTAATATAAATATTTCTTCTAGGTGACTTCTGTGTATGCCAACTTTACATTTTAGTAATAAGATGAACATCAGATCGAGTGATGAATTCCTTTCTCATAGTTGTGCCCCCTTCTATTGCATAAATGACATGCCAAAAGGAGTGCAGAGCATTGGAGGAGAAGGCATAAAACTGTTCCATTAGTAAAAAGCCATTCATCATTTGAATGATTCAACATTGTAAGTTGTAAAATTCCAATTTGCATCTTCTTTGCTCAGATCTGAGTATATCTTGTTGCAAATGATAACACCTTTTAATATCCTTTGGAGATTCTAGATATACACAGAGATCCTTAGGTAAATGCTTACTTAACACAAGAAATACTGAAGTTTCTTGCTTGGATAAAAAAAATGTGAGTTACTTCTCCACAGATGAGTATGTGTGCATAACCAATCCAGTTCAGGTACCAAAAGAGATATTGTTCAAGGAAGAAAATTCAATTTGTATTGAATCAGCAAAGAATGTCAAAGATCAAAATTTTATTAGCAATCTGATCTCACAGAAGCAAGGAAGAGAGCAGGAAGAGGAAAGGGTTAAAAATAAACCACACATGTAACACTAAGATGACAAAGTTCATTTACTTCCCAAAGGCCTAATGGGTTATATACCTGCACGGTTTGCACCATAAAGTCTGTCGGTCAAGCCCCGAACAATGCCCGACACTTCTTGGGAGTATTTGCATCTGTTAGCACAAGGTAAACATAAAAAACAACAACACAATGGTGGATAGAGCTCAGTTGGATGCGAAATCTCAGCTACAGCTAACATTTCACTCTGTTCACTGCCAATCTCTCAGACCAAAGGGCATGAAAGAAAGAGGATCTCTGCAAGGTGACACACACCTACAATGCCTACACCTGCTGTGCACCTTGACTTAGCCCTGTGTCTTCTCTGCTGAACTGCTGCACTGTGATATCAAAGGATGTTTGGCAATATTTTCTAACAATGTATGCAACTTTCCAGAGAGGATGATGGAATTGTGTGTGCAAGTCTAGGCTGACGCCGTCTTACAGTGGGAATTTTTTTCAGCTATCCGCAGTGACAAGGAGGGGGAAGAAAACAAAATAGGTGAAGGAGAGCAAAATCCTTTAAACAGAAAGAGAGGATCATTCACAGCAGCATTCCACTCCCTTGTGTGTTCTAGATCACAACACAGAGCTACAAAGCAACGAAGCAGGAGAAAAGGGAAGGGCAGGGAAAGTACCAAATAAACCAGCTGCAAAACCAGCCATTGCAAGTTGAGGGGGGGAGACTATACACACCTGCAGGGACCGCACCAGTTATTCTGTTGATCAAGGCCAAAGCGCGCTCGGCATTTCTTAGGAGCGCTCAGGTCTGAATGAGGTCAAGAAAGAAGCGAGCAGAAAGAGAGAGAAAGAGAAAGAGAGAAGATAAGAAAAAAAAAAGAAGAAAAAAAGAAATAAAAATAAAAATAAGAAGGAAATAAAATCAATGACCTCATTATTACCTGATAATATAAACGTTTGATTGTTCATTTCTTTTTCTTTTTAAAAAATAGTGACTATTGCATTTATCAAAATATTGAGATTAGCTGTTGCAATTAAAGCTGCAGTATCCCTGGAAGGACTGTCTATAAAAAAAATAAACTTTAACCAGTTAAGAGGCACTGAAAAGGCAGCATCAACTGTTCCTTCATTAGCTCCAGATTCAAAAGGAGCTATATGAGAACAAGGCTTGATGGACTGTACAGTTGGGCTAGGTATTAAACACCAAAATAAGCGTAGGGAGGATCAGTTCAATATGAAGATCTACAACATGCTTTCTTTTTAAAATGAAACAAAATGGAATAAAAGAAAAGTTTCTTTTGGAGGAGGTGGGGGGGATAATGCAGCTTTGAAATAAACATTCCATTATTGTTCTTTTATTCTTTTTAAAAATGGTTCAGAATAAGCAGATAGCAAAATGGATATGTTAGTTTCAGCCAGAAATCAAATGATCAGAAGCATGGAAGCAAGCAGTATGCAAGTAAAGCAGAGAATAGCCATGAATATGTGGAATAGAAATGGAAAATAAAATAATTTTTTAAAAAATATTGTGGTTGCATGCTGGCATGAGAAGACTTAGTGGGTGCTGCGTGAAATGCCATTAGATTAAGGAGGTTCATTATTAAGGGTTTTTCAGTTTAGATCAGTCTCTTTAAAGAAATACTGCATATTCAATTTGCACAGTTAGTATAACTGAGTTACTTTTACTACATTCCTGTTTAATTGCCATTGTAATGAATAACAAATCAGAAACAAAACAAAACTATCAATCATAGCACATTATAAATATACATATATGCTACAGATGTGTGAATGATTATTGTTATGTCAGTGTTTAAATGTTAATAAAATCTAAAATGGCAAAAGGAAAAAAATGTAAGCAATTTACGCAACTACTTTTAAATGGCTGAAAATGACATTAGCACCTGTAATCGGAGGAAGTGAAAGGCAAGGATTTAGGAAACATTCGCTGTGTTCTGAAAAAAAAGAACAAATTATACAAAGTCTTCAAAGGAAAAAATAATCAGGGTTTTTCCAAATTGACTATGAGATTGCCTATGCAGTATTTCTAATTTTCTAGAAAGAATGGCAAACCTCCTTAATTTTAAAAAAAACAATGGCTGTAATTTACCATTGTAAAGGCATGCATCAGACCACACAGGTACAGCTGAAATTAATGTCAAGCTCACAGATGCGCACGCACACACACACACAGATACATACAGACACAGCAAATATCTTAGATTAAAAATGCCATATGCATTAACAACTATGGCGCTATGGTGAATGGCTTTGTAGTTATTAAAGAAAAATGTGACTACTATTGCAGGAGTATCCATGCACTTCTTTGGCTACATGTTTTAAAAGGCAAGCAGTATGAAACCAATTTTAGTGGTATTTAAACACAGCAAGAAAAAGCTGGATGGACTAATGGACTTCTAAGAAATAAGGCTACAAACTTTCTAACTTTCTAATTAGGAAATTATGGCCTTCCTGTTTCTATAAGGAAGAAATACTAATTTTACTTACCATTGGTTTTCTCCTGGCTGCTTGTCCCTTTTCCTCTTCTTCTTCTTTCCCTGAATGAAATATAAATACATGAAAAGATTGTTACAAAAGCATCTTACAAAGGAGATGAGGGAAAAGGACTATTTTGCAATTCTTACAACAATGCTGCAAACCACTAAAACACACACAGTTAAATGATATAATAATAATTTAAATTATACTCTTCCTTTTGAACATTTCATTCCATTAATAAAGATAATGCAGCCATATCCAAAACTGGTAGCTTAACCCAATGACAGCTTTAATCTAAAAAAAAGTATGGCTAAGGATTGATGAAACAGTTGTGACACACAAATTCACAATCTAATCATGTAAGTTCAAGCTGGTCTTGCAAAAAGAATGAAAAAACAAAACAGTGAAACATATTAAGCATACAGTAGATCATTTCTCACTATAACTGTTTAGAAAACTATAATGTGTAAACAGTAGTAGTGTAATTGATGATAGTAAATAATAGGGAAATGGTGTACAGATGGATGAATTATGCAGGATGGAAAGAGCTTGAATTTTAAGATCAAACTAAATGTTAGCATTTAGTTTGATCCTTAAAATTTCAAGCGCTTTCCCATTCTGCATAATTATACTCTAAATCAGCATGTTATCATGGTTAAATAAACTGGGGTTTCATTGACAACTTTAAGAATTAAACATACATAAGGATTATCATGTTCTTCCACATTCAACTCTTCTTTCCAACCTCATTTGCAGAGAATTTAAGAATTTAGAAAGTTCTCATAAATATGAACCAAGAATAAGAATGAATTTCAAAACGGTGCAAAGTATGGGCCATTTTCCAAATATTATAAATTAAATACAAAGGATGGAAATGCTCTGTATAGAAATTATGTTTTGCTATAGAACTTCAGGAAATTGTATTGGTATTCATGTAACTTATAAAATGTCTTCAAAAACTTTCATTGTATATGAAAAGGAACGTTTTGTAGCTTGGTAATAAATAAACTTTTTTTCTATAAGCAGTAAATAAATAAGATATATTAATCTTTTATTGGCCTAAGCTAGACACTACATGGCCCATTAAAAACTTTTCATCAAAACAAAATAATAATGGACATTTACAAGGAAGTGACACAGCTCAAATATTCTGTCGATTGTGAATGGACATCATACTGTCAGAGTGAGAGTTTCTCCTTAATGAAATATAAGAAAGTATGATAATGGTTGGCAGGGTTTTTTTCCTATATCTGTCATGTCTTCTTTTCAATAGCTCTGATGCCACTTCAACAATTCATTTTGGGTTTCAACTCGGCATGTCCACTATGATATGTATGCTACCTGGAATGTACCAGCAAGAGCAGGAGATGTGAATGTTCTTTTGAAGATACAGCTCCTATAGGTATCTAGGCACAAGGCCTTTGAACTTGCTTCTCTTTCCTCATTCAGGTAAACTGCAATCCTGCTGTTTTGGATGTAACAGACAAAGTCTTGTTCAGGAGAATTTTTGGTGACAGGGGGAAGGCTGTGTATTTGGATCCTTGTTTGTAAAATTTAATGCACTACTGGGAATGCTCCAACAATTGAATAAGGACTGACTGTAGCAAAGGCCCAGTTTCACTTATACCTTTCATGGGGTGATTTGTGGGGTGGAACTGGGATATATTTTCATCTCTGGAGTCTGATATCTCAGAGGTTCCTATGCTAAAAACTCAGTTATATTGGTAGCAAGCTAAATTTTACATCAATTACTAGGGAAATAGTTAAGTGCTTTAGAACATAAAATACAAAAACAGGATACTGTCTCTAAAACAGGACTAGATGTCATAACAATTTATTGATGCATAATATATCATTATTAGTTTGGAAGAATAGGACAACAGTGAAATATAACAAACTAAGTCCCTCTAGAAGAGAAATCAAGGGAAATATATTTCTTACTAAAACGAGTTCCTTCATTATCATCATATAATAAAAGAACCTATTGGAAAAAAATTAGAGCCCCTAATAAGGCCACTTAAGTAAGTAATAACAATTTTCTTGACATACGGTATTTAGGGAGGAAAATTCTAGATGAAGGAGGGTCAGAAATAGAAGTCAGGACTGATATGAGTTGATATTAAAGAGGGGCAAATAACAAATCAAGTAAATAGAATAACAAAGCAGACAGCATACCCTGAACAGCATACTTGCAGTCTGCCACATTTTGTTGCAATTCTTAATCTGCAACATCTAATGAATAAAATTGGACTGCCTGGTGTTTTTGACTGGCAACTATAAAATACACGAAATGCTAAAATACACTCAGTCATTTACATCAATTTTAAATAAAAGTAGCAAAGTAACAGCAATAAAACTCAATTTGGCCAAATGCTGGCTATCTATAATAGCAGTTGCACAAGATTTGGTCATGGTATCAAAAACAGCTACATTCTAATCTGAAAGGATTCTGAAATGATCATCCAACTTTGATATTTTATTAAAAAAGGCACAGCATATAGTATATGAGATGGCAATCTCCATAACGAGGAGAGTATTGATATAAATGTCCCACCATTTCAATTTCTCTCATGCCAATAGGAGGAGGAATGCTGTGGACATGTCCCTCCAAAGGTAGGAAAACATAGTAGGAATGTGAAGATGTCATCTTATGAACAATTTTATAATTTGCAGCTGTAAATTTATCAAAAATTATATAAGCTATCTTTTTCTATTTAGATGTATTTAGATACATCTAAGTTTATTATAGTGTGTGCAGTGTAATATATTTTAATTACACTATATTAAATTAATATGTTATCCTATTAAATATATCATAGTATATTAATTGGTATTGGATATATTACATCAAGAGCACATGGAACATTGGAAATAATGATATACTTCTAGACTATATATTAGAGACTTATAAGAAGTATGTATTAAAGAACTGTTTTATGTGATTAGATAAATCTCTATTTCTACTTTTTCTGTTCAATCATAGTCCTCTAAATCCATAATTACAAGAGGTGGATTTTCAATTCTATGCTTTCCAGTGTTCAGAGGTTAATGGCAGCCATTAATGTGTTATCCAAATATCGATCAACTTAAAAAAAACCATATAGGTAATCTACAACTTGCAACAGTTTGTTTAGTGACTATTCAAAGTTATGTCATTGAAAAAAGTGACATATCACCATTTTTCACACTTACTTCCAGTGCAACATCCCTGTGATAACATGAACAAAATTCAGATGCTTGCAACTGACTCATATAGAAGATAGTTGCGGTCTCCTGGGGTCATGAGATTACCTTTGTGACCTTCTGACAAGCAAAGTTATTTGGGAAGCCAGATTCACTTAACAAGCATGTTACTAATTTAATAATTGCAGTGATTCACTTAACAAGTTAAGGACTACCTGTATAATATATCCTCTGTTTAATGGCTCATTTGACAGAAAGAGTATTTGTGTTAAACACAAATGTCCGTTAATTAGAGCCAAGGTGGCGCAGTGGTTAAATGCAGCACTGCAGGCTACTGCCTAGATCAGCAGTTCAGCGGTTCAAATCCCACCGGCTCAGGGTTGACTCAGCCTTCCATCCTTCCGAGGTGGGTAAAATGAGGACCCGATTGTTGGGGGCAATATGCTGACTCTCTGTAAACCGCTTAGAGAGGGCTGAAAGCCCTATGAAGCGGTATATAAGTCTACTGCTACTGCTACTGCTAATTCTGAAATGTTCATAGTTTGCATAATTACAATATATGTAAATTGTCCAGAAAATTTTTAGAGTTATCCATTAAGCCTAAGTGATTGTCTGTGAAATAATGGTGAAGTATGAACTCAATTTTTTGTCCAATTAATTTAAAATCCATTAAATTGATGACTGCTAAATTAAGTTTCTACTGTTTTAACTAGTAGAAACAAAATGATATATGTTAATATTGTACTATAAAAATTCCTTATAGTATAAACATCTTTTCTTTCTCCTTCCATTATTGTCATAATTTTATAAATTCTTTCTATTAATCCTTTTGTTATGTTTCTTGATATAAAATCTACCTCTGAAATAACCTCTGAAAGCTATTTTTGCAAAGACTGTTTCTTTGATCATTTATATTTCTTTTTTCTAGTTTCTTGTGTTCTTTTTAAAACAGGAAACCAAAACAAATACTGGCATTCATTTTATAAATTTTATCTTCTGTCCCTTTATTCATCATTTCTTCACAGTAAATTTTATTTCTTACTAATACAAATACTAAGCAATATTTTTTAATGAGTACTTTACCTTGAATCCATATTCCTTTAACAATATGAATAAATTGAAATGCCTAAACACTGATCATTGTATAATGTCTGCTATGCTGTTCCATTGATTTTAAGAATCTTAATGTCATTGGAATATAAAAATGTCCTTATATTGTATGAATCTTCAGGAACATTCCATTGTTATCTCACTGAATTTTATGCATTACATTAGGGAAATAAAAATTGCTAATAGCATATATTTGTGGGGGGAGGGCAACAAACCAATGATACCTTTTCATATAATTCTTATTTCAGATGGCAAAAGTTAGCTGAGCTATTCTATCCCCAACATGTAGGAAAAGTTCCCCTTGAATTTCAGATGGACAGAACTTGAAGCTGCTGTGAAATGCCTCAGATTTCTTTGCCTATCCTTTTGAGTTTCAGTTAGAAATATGTTTTCAGTGGTTCCACATGAAGGACAAATATAAGGTTCAAATGCTTAAGACAGTGAACATGCTCATATGTCAATATGATAGGGATGTAGGAGGCAAAAATCTTTCAAGTTTTGCAGCATGGCCTTCCGAAATCAGACTGTATGGTAGCAGAAGGAATTTCAGTTTTAACTCATAGGAACAACTTTGAACTTGGAATTAATATACCCTTGGGTTGCAAAGGAAATTATCTCAAGAAGGTCATAAGCACTGCTATCTGCTTAGAAGCAGGGAAAAGCTAGAGACAATAGGGAAAAAAACTTTAATAAATGGGACAGGCATGGATTTGAAAAGGATAATTTGAATGTTTTATATCATATATGGGTTGCTAGCATTTAAAACAAAAACCTTCATCTATGCCAGTCTCAGAAACAGAACTTGTACCAGTAATGGGATTCAGCCAGTTCGCACCACTTCGGGAGAAACCGGTTGTTAACTTTCAGTTTGGTGAGCTGGTTGTTGGAAGAAATCATTAGGGCAGAAAACCGATTGTTAAATCATTTGAATAACACACTGCCTTGTACGTGCTTGATGCTTATGCTTGATATGATTGATGGTATGTTTAACCATGATATTTATGTATCATGTACCATGATTGTATGATATATTTAAATAAATATATAAATAGATAATATATTTATTTCTATCTAGAAACTTGTTAAAATAATCTAAGTAGAACACTCAACATTATCAAACAGATTCATAAAATGAATTTAAGGAATATTGTTAAGTTACTGAAATAAGAATGAGTGAATTTGATTTTGCAAAATGGGCTAGTGTAATATATAAACAAAGTAAACTAAAAATCTATCAAAAGCCAAAAGAAGTCAGACATTCTCCATATATTGCAAAAACATAGATAGAGCAATTTAAATGTATATGTTTGAATAGCATGTCATTCTAAATTCCCCTTCCCTCTTTTGGCAGTTGGCTATCTTAAGAGTTATCAACCAGACCTTTGGAATTATATCTTTTTGAATGCCAGATGCTTAAACAGGATATTAGACTCTGCAGAACATATGTAAAGTGTTTTATTTAATCAGGTCAGATATGATGGATTGATAGGATGTTTACACCACATTTTCATTTCTTTGCTTCAGAATTTAGGCAGATTATCATTTTATTTTTACTGTCTTTACAAAGCAATGTATTCCTTTGGGTTTTTTAAATTTAAAATGGTTTTTATAGCTGCCCAATCAGATTCAAATCTACACACAGTTTAGCAATTTTTTGTGATAAAAATAGGACAGACTTTTATATAAACAGAATAAACTTATTTCCCCGCTTTTGACTTATATTCTATCAATTGCTATTGAAATATGTGGGTTCTGATTAAAATGTATGTTAACACTTATTGGAGTGTTTGTGGTGCTATTGGTTTAGTTTTGGTTGTAATGATTGGTTTTATTAAGTGATTAAGGTTCATATTGGAAATGGTCCACACTGATGCAATACCTGCACTGGGAGATTCCTATTGCACCTTATGAAATAAATTCTTATTTCAGTCACAAATATATGGAAATAAACAATCATGAATACAAACTGATGTATCAGATATAGATCTTCAAATCCTCCCTCTACATCAAAACACACATCCAGCCATTTTCGCCAAGCTTAAATGAATACTACAGAATAAATGTTCATTCATAATGTATCAGCAAAGTTAACACATAGCCAGGATTGTGTATGATGCACTCTTCAACCAAGCTCCCAATTCAGGATCTGGGAAACTTAGATCAGAAAGGGGATAAATAACAAAAGCCAGTGCAGGGTAACTGGTAAGCCAACATCATTTTAAACACTGTGATCATGACAGACAATTGTACAATGAAGTAAAATATAAAACAGTAGAGGGTGGAATAATATATTTAGCCCCACTTAAGAGCAAGACTTCCAACAAATCTTTGCCTTCTCTGAAGCTAGGGTAAGCCATTCTTCCACTTTCCACCATACTCTCACACAGGTATGCAACAAGGCACTCAATTTGGGGGGTTGGAGAAAGAGCTGAAGGTGAGAATAGAAAAGAACTGGATAATTATATTACTATCATTTTGGTAAAGTATAAAAAATTGAATTTCTAATAGAATATAAAATTCTGCAAGAAATTTGTTCTCACCAAAACTTTACTGACACACCTCTATGAATATGGGTGCCAATTATATCCAATTGAGTTGGTGACAGAACGGAAACATCCGCTATAATTACCGGATTGGTAGTCCTTGTCTTTCGTGTGTGGGCGTACTTCAGCAGATTACAGCAGTACTTGTCTACAATCTCTACTACTGAAAAGAATTCTACCTACATAGCCACCTACATAGTTATCCCGTGCGGACCAGCCGGGGTAAAGTGCATGTGAAGTTGTCGTTCCTTTCTGGCTAATTCATAATATTTTGCTTGTTCTTCTCTAGATAGTGCATGCCACTGTAACGAAAAAGAAAGCAGAGCAACAATCAAAAGAGTATTCAGTACTTCTTATAAAGCTACAATAGATACAATACAATATCAATAGATATGGATGATACATTGTTGCTGATAAAAATTCCACTTTATGATTACTCAATCAATTAATTGCCATTTAGGAAGAAGGAAAGGTGTAATACCTCAAGGATGATTATATTTGTACTAAGCTGTATTTTGAGTGTGAGACAAAATTATTTTGTAGCCTTTCATATTCATACTTTCAATGATGTATGATTTGCCTGCACAAACAACTGTTTAATTTTTCAACATGGTAAAAACGTAACTTTTTACCAGTTCAGTCAGTCTCACCCTTAAAAGGAAGGCATGGCCAGTTCCTAAACACTGCCAATAAGATTGCGTGGTTTTGTCTTGAAATCATTAGGGGTCATTGCTGCTAAATGTCACAAAATAGCAGCAGCAGCAGTAGTATCTATTAATAGTAATTCTGCGTTGTTATTAGTTACATTGCTAAATGATGGTTCTTAGACATCTACTTATCAGATATTTAGGGTTCTTGCATTTAGAAATTCCAGCACTGATGTCTAAAACTTTGTGGATGGGATGTTGCTGCTCCAAGAGACTGCAAATATGGATCAGAAATTGAATCCATCCACCAAAATACCTTTAAAAACCAAGAGAAATAAAAAGCACACCAAATATTTTTGAGGACGGAGGCACCAGATTTGGTTGGCAAATGAAGATGAGAAAGCAGTGATTACATTCAAATCTAAAAATCAAGGGAAATAGGAAACACATCTATTGGACATTAGATAGCAATTTGTTATGCTGTAGAAGTGTAACTACATATAGATGTAATAATCATCTATATGTTACCCTAAAACATAAGGAATGCCAAAAGCCCATCATGTTAAAGCAACAAAGTTAGAAAAAGGTACACATTCTGTGAGATAGGCATAATTTCCCTGAAGTATATTTATGGATTGTGTCCTTCATTTTAGCCACCTTGCTTGTTTCATCTAATAAGCTTTGTATATATACCATGACTAGTTACCTACCCTTCGACCAAGAATCTGATTGATGGCAGCACTCTCTTTCAGCGTGCATTCTGCTACAACTTTCGCTCTCATTTCCTTCATGTACAACATAAATGCATTAAGAGGTTCTTTATGTGTGGTTTCTTTTCTCCTCTTCTTTTTTGGAGTCCTGATGTTTTCTAGACAGTTGACAACAAATAAAAAACACAGAACTTGCATGACCTTATATATTCTATATTTTAACCTCTTCTCAAATAAAACCATAGCAACAACTAGATAGTTTTTTTAAAAAAATTCTTACATTTGAGAATCATTCAAGGAGGTATAAAAATGGGACATTTTATAAAACTACAGGAAATATTCAATTTAAGTTTTAGAAGTACAATTTATATCCCATTGTGCAGGGGTAAAATCTCCTTAAAGTTTATCTATTTATCTATCTACTATGTACTATCTATCTATCTTTTTATCTGTCCTCATCTTATTTAATATACACATAATGAATGGGGCACCTGCAAAATAGTATGGTACTATTATTTCACAAGACTGTAGACAAGAATAGTACACTACATTATTGCCTTTTCATTTATTTCAGCAAGAATGGGTGGTATATATGGTGCAATAATGGCTGAGAGCAGAGAAAGATTTTTTAAGGTGGTACAAATAGTTTAAATAAAAAGCATTATAGGATAGTCTCAGGAATCAGTAACTGAAAAGAAATCCTCAGCCATACAGGATGGAAACAGAGCACGCTATATACAAGACTGTGCTTGGCGGAGATATATGAAATGTTCACTTGATTATTCTAAAGTTAGCCAATAAATATACTGATTTTATAGCAAATGTATATGAATCATGATAGGATCAAAAGATAGATTGGGATTAACACATGAGAATAATATTGTAAAGAATATTAAGGCTGTAAACCCCATAACTACACCAAATGAGATTCCAGACTGTTCCAATTGCAGTTTATGATCTTGACTCAATTACTATATGCCTGTTTGATATATAATTTCACACGTGAAAGCATAAATATGCTTTTCGCTGGTACTCTCCAAGCAAAGAAACTACTTTGTTTAAATAACATGACATAACTAGGAACAAAACACTGATTGATGAGTCACAGAGATCTTAATTAAAGCTTAAATGCTCAATGGATAATAGGTCAGGTGGTTGAACGTAATCTTACAGGACAAAGGTTGATTCTTGATCCCTGTCAGTGTCCAATAGGATATTAAAAGATTCATGCTGGAAACACTGGAAAGTCACTGTAAATCACTGAGCTAATTGGTCCAATGATCAAACTCAGTCTAAGCCAGTTTCCTATGTTCTAAATGTCAATCCCAATGGTATACAGAAATGATTTCCAACACCACTTGCTACAAATTAGACCGCCATTTTAAACTAAATTTAAATGTAAACAATGTAAATGTAAGTAACTGTAACAACAACTTACGAGCTATGGAGTGAGCCAACATCATTCTGGGAAGATTCTTGTTTGACTGTTGGGGTGACTATGCTGGATGAGGAATCCCAGTTGTATGTAAACTATGATGTGGAGGAACCATGTGTGGAGGGAACCTAGAGGAGATAAAGCTGTGTAATTCGTCAGAATAATGAATGAATGGGGACAGTTGTGTACACACATATCATAAAAGACACAATACTAGAATATCTATTAAAGCATATGAAACTTGGTACCATTATTCAAAATACTTTTTTTAAAAAAATGATGTATCTCTGGTCATTAAATTGAAGAATTCATTTAATAAACATCACTGATTTTTTTTAATCTAACACATATAAGTAGCAATTTAATTCATGAAACACAACACAATTACAGTTCATTCACTTGAATATAAAGCACACATCTTAATATGCAGCAAATATGAAAATAGAAATTAGAAATTAGCATTAGAAATTAGAAATGGAAGATTAAAGGTGGCTGTTTTGTTATATATATTAATACGTAATAAAATGTTAACAGTACAATAGTAAAGCAATATAAAAAGATGTGCAATTTTTATATTGTATTATGTATATATATATATATATATATATCTATATATATATATATATATTTGCTATATTAGTACTTATCATCATAGGGCAAATAAATTTTGAGCATTGTTTTATAAGGAAATTTAATAGCTATTTCTATGTAACTACATTTCAATAAGCATTACAAAAATAAGAATATATTCCTGAAGTTCACAAAATACAAATATATCTATATTCTCCAGGTGTATTTATTATAAGTTACATTATTTATTATTGGCTATCTAATATTACATGACTAGTACAACCTGACTTAAATAATGAACTAATGCAGGACAATTTTGATAAGTGAGAACTGGAAAAAGTCATACAGAACAATTTTTAATTTTTTTAAATTAAGCAACAAATTGGTGAAATCCATAATATTGGAATATATGTGTTATACATCATTACCAAGATTATTGGAGATGATAGGTATTGTAGTTTAACAGCTTAGAAGACTGAAAATTAATATCTCATGTTTCTAGTATTTAAATAAGTAACTGCAAGCATATTACTGATTAGTGTTTACTTAAAAACCTAACAAAATCTATATACAAAAGGATAGGTGGTTGATGTCCCCCCTCTTCTGAGAGAGAGAGAGAGAGAGAAGAGAGAGAGAGAGAGGAGAGAGTGAGTTTGGGATGAAACTACATTAATAAATAACTAATTGGATATGTCAGTTTATAAATATTTCGATCTCAGAGAAATAGTTCAATTAATCTAGTACCAATCAAAATATAGCAAAATATCTACCTTACTTAAGCAATACATTTTCACCTGACAAAGGAAGATTGGCTCTTCTTTTTTCCCAAAAGCTCATTAAATTTCATGGCCTTAAACCATAAAATAAAACTCCAACTGTCAGTAGTTTTTTTTTTAAATCAGAATCAAATACAAAATTACTGCAATATGGATAGGAGTAGAATTCTGCATTTGTGGTTTGTCCCTATTGTGGGTTGGGATGCTGGGGGATATAAAGGCTGCTTTTGTCCTGGATCTTCCTGACTTGTGTAGAAAAAAGAAATATTTCCTATACTCTTATGTCACGGGAGTATATAGCATTGCAATGCTTTTACCTCTATGGTAGAGTTCCCTAAAGTGGCCAAATTGATCCTTAAGGAACCATGCGACTATACAAGGTTGACACTATTATTATTATGCTTGGTTGCACAATCAGTCAGTTGTTAGATTGGACATTTTGACCATTCATCAAGTCCTTTCCAAGGACCCCAGATATTATTGTTTAATAATATTAAAGATATTCTCACAGGATATAGACTATTCAAGTAAAAATGCCTTTTACAATTGACTGAGGATGATTTGTCAATGCTGATGGTGTTCAAGTGATGCTCTGGGTGTTTTGGAATGCACAAAAGTCAGTATATTGCTATAGAATATTGGTTAACTATGTTGGTACTATCTTTGTTTATTTTTGCCACAGTGTCCTACTTCTCTTTGCAGGTCTTTCTCCCAGATTTCCTCCTCCAGTCATGTTGGATCAGGATCTCTGGCATTGAAGTGTGCAAGTCTTAAAGCTGTTAAGTTACAAGACCCTTGCACCCCTAACCCTTTAAAAAAAAACCACCCAGGGGTGTTCAAACTTGACAGCTTTAAGACTTGTGGACTTCAACTCCCAGAATTCCTCCTCTCGCTCTTCATCTTGATGATGTGTGGACGGGCGGGGAGGAGGAGCTAGAACCAGTTCTAAATGGCATTGTAGATTTGTGGAACCTCTTCTATAGAAGAGGTTAGAACTGGCAGGAACCCACCCCTGATATTTTTATTCTTAAGGCTTGGTTTTATGCAGCCAGGATTAACTTTCCATTTTCCGGCTCTTAGCCATTACCCGTTTTCAACCATCACTGTTATCTACTTTACCTGCTAATTATTTTTTAAATGTATCAGCTTTCTAATACTTTACCTTCCCATGTATCTTTTATAATATTCACTTGGTCTTTCTTACAGGTCATTGATCTTTTTAGCATTCAATAAGTCTTTATGGTTCAGTGCATTTTTTCATTGTCCTTCAGATATTCTTCCAATACCTTTTTTTCAAGGACACCTATTTCCTTGGTAATTAGAAACTGTCAATATCACTTCATGGATGAAGGACATGATTCATTATCATTATTTTACTGGTATTCCTATTCAGGGTTTTTACTTCAGTTCACCCTCAGTCTACTAATCCAGATGTATATCTAATGACTGGTGTTGCCCAGCTGTTAATTGCCTTTATAATGTTTTACCAGTGAGGTTAGACTTAAAGATCTTCTTCATTCTTCTGAAATATTCACTAGTAATCTTCTTCTTGACTTCAGTATGCTTGGTGCTGTTAACTTGAAAGATGCCCAGGTATTTTTTTACTGACCATCTTCATTCATACTCTTATTATTTCCATAGGGCATCTGGATTACTTCAGTTTTAGGTATTTTTTCCTGTTAATGGTAAGGGTGGTATTTGTCCAGCCTAACTGCCACTGCAGTATTAAGAAGTTTCCTCCTTAATCACAACTAAGTATATTCAACACTAGCAACTTATCACTATCCTTTAAAACCCAACCAAATACATCGTCATTCCATATCTCACTCCATTGTCTATAAACTCATTTATAAATCCTCTTCTACCTGGCAAAATACTTTTATTTTATAGCCATGGCCTGCCTTGTTCATTATTGTATATAGATGAATCGGTGCATTAACAAACAGTAACAGTAATAGTGAGTCTGCTTAAAAGATTCATCTCTTCACATTAGCTTCTTCCATCTCACATGATGTCTTTTATTCTGCAATTAAATTTTGCACAAAGCTTCCAAAATTTCTATTGACCTGATATTTCTAGGTACCTGATTATCTATTATATGTCAGAGTGTCAAATACTTTCTTATAATCAATCCAAATTAAGGTAGTTTTCACTTTCTGACCATAATTGAGCCCACAATTATAGTTATAACTTATGACAGTCACGTCACCATGCCCAATTTCACAATCTTTTTGTTACATGAATATTGTGACTGTTAACCATTGTAAGTTGAGCACTATCTGTACATTCAAGTTGGTCTTCCTTCTCTTGCACTGATCTTTTGAGCAATTTTCCTTCTGCTTAGATGGATAATGTTAGACTGCATCAGCCTACCACACTAATTAGCAATTTGGAATTTGTTAGCAAGTAGGTATTTGGCCTGTAGTTGCCTGGCGCTGCCCCTTTTGCTGGATCTTTCATTATCAAGTAGGTTTTACCAGATGTTAATTTCTTCATTTCACTTCCTTTTGGTATGTTGTTAAATGGCTAGGCAATGAATGGATTACAGCAAAAAAAAATGCATTTCATCTTCACTGAGTGCTGAACAATTCTTGATTTTCCTTGCCCTTTTCACTACCACTTCTATTGTTATTACAAGTTTTTCATTTCAACTTTGATCTGCAAGTCCTGGTATTTATAATTTTTTTCCAATTTTTCCACTTAGAAAATCTGCAAATTTTCATCTATTAACAGCATCCCAGTTTTTTATGTGCATGAAACTAAACCAACGAAATAATTAGAAGTTGTGATTTCACATTTGGAGCACCACTTGAACACCAAAATCACCATAAGTTAATTACAAATTTACTTTCAATAGCTCATATTTCTTAAAAATATTTTTAATACCATCAAACAGCTATATCTGCCTATCCCAGGTCCTTGGGAAGGACTTTAGGTGGATAAAAATGCCAAATCCAATCTAAACATCTAGTTGATTATGCCACCAACCATAATAATAATTTTTGGAACAGCTTACATCCTGCAATGTTACTTTTAATACCAAAAACAATATTATCTCCCTCTTCCAGATCCTGAGTACGGACTCAATAAATGGATCAAAATGCAAAATCCAGTCTGAACATCTGACTGACCATTTGACAAACATAATAATAAATTTTGCCTTGCCAACATTAGGATAAATATCTTTCCTGACATTAATTATCATTTTTATTACTTGCCATTGCTATGATCTCATTTTTATTAATATTAAAGAAAACAATTCTTGGCTACCAAGCAGCCAAAACTGATAATAAAATCTGACGTTTGCTTTATCAGGAAGATCTGAAGCTTTCTGAAAAGTCAGAAATAGAAATTCTGTCCTTGACAAATATGGTAAGAATTTTTAGTACAGATTTCTCAAAGGGAGTTGATACTATAGAAATGTGTTCATGTAATAATAAAGTAGATAAAATCCTGTATAATAATGGAATTTAAATCTCAGGGAGATTGGCCAAGAAGAAACATTGATGCGAGTTAAAAATTTACTGAACTGTAAATACTTTGTAAATGTGCAGGAAATAAAACACGAATATCAAAATGATATAATAAAAACTATGCTGGCAAAAAAAGCATGATCAATTTCTATAAAAGATTGAGAAGGAAGATGGTAAAGATTAAACCGGGCAGTGGCTTACAAACAGAAAAGAAGAAGAAAATAAACCAAAGTCTTTGTTTTGGCTGCTCAAGAGAAAGCTATTCAAACTTAAGCAATCAAGGCCAGAATTAAAATATTGTCAAATTATTCAAAGTGCAAATTGTGCAAAAAAAACAACAATAACAACAACAGAAGACACAGTAGATCATCTCAACTCAACTTATTTAAGAAGATTTCATACATTGACTATAAACAGTGACATAACGCAATTACTTAAATAATTCACTGGAATAGCGGTAAAAATCACATGCTACTAATAAAAGTGATGGGGAATATAGTTTTAAAAGTAGTAGAAAATGAACAGGTTAAAATATTGTAGGATTCCAAGTAGAAACTGATAAAGTCTTGGCTTGTAACACACTAGATTTCATTATGGTTAAAAGAAGAAAATGTGGATAACTGAGTTGGTAATGCCAACAAATATTAAAATATAAGACAAAGAACTGCAGCAGATATCAAGATCTGAAAATTGAAATTTAAAGATTATGGCATTAAGTGGCCATAGTGTGCCACTGGTTATTACTGCACTAGGTGCCATACCAGAAAATGTGGGATGGCACTTATTATATGTCTACACTGACAAAATTTTCATCTGTAAATTATAAAAGACTACACTGCTTGGATTTGTACATATACTACGTCAATTTGAACATCATTGGCATTGACAAAGTAAAAAGAAAAAGTTGTAAAAGACAGCTTTACCTGGAACAGGTTACATAATGTAACAATATTTTTAACACCATAAAACAAGAACATCTGTTCATCCCAGGTCCTTTGGAAAGGCTAAAAAGGGGGATAAAATTGCCAAACCCAGCCTTAAATATCTGGCTGAATGTACAACCCACCACAACAATTCATGGAAACAAACCTCACTGTTCTACTGAATAGAGCAAAAACTATCTCCACCTTGAAAATGGAAAATCCATTTTCCACAGGTAAAACGCTTGTGGAAAATGATGAAAAACACCTAACAAATCATTTAATCAGAAAGGATTCACATTCTTCGACATATATGAAAACAAATGGAATAGGAAGAAGAGATTGAAAGAGGAAACAGAACACAGAATGAAAAGAAAAAACTTTCAATTCCAGATTAAAGACTAATGGAATAATAGAGTTGGAAGGCACCTTGGAGGTCTTCTAGTCCAAATCCCTGCTTAGGCAGGAAATCCTATACCATTTCAGACAAAAGGTTGTCCAATCTCTTTTGGATCATGGTTGACTATGGTAAATTGGGTGTAGTTTTATTGATACCTTATAAAAATATTTGCTTGTTTTTTTCAATTGTGTTCCTTCAACAAAATGGATAAGCAGTAGATTCTCTTGAGTTGAATGTCAAAACCTAAGGGACGCACAAGGAAAAAACATAGTACTAAACCTAACCTATTTTTATGAAGGTTGTATTATCTTAAATAGTTCTTAACTTTTAAAAAGCTAGTAGACAAAAGGATAAGCAATAAGGCAGATGTGTTAACTTTAAAAGCAAGTTTGGAAAGTCAAATTATGACAAACTGGTTGAACAAGGAAGAAAAGTAAAAGGTGATGAAGAGATATCAGACATATCCTAAAACAGTTATTAACAGCTATTTAATTCATTTCTGTCTGATTTTTGATAAGAGTGGGAAGAACTAGCTACACTAGTGCTAAAAACAGATGATGTTGCAATTACATTTTGCTGTGTAAGGAGAAAATGTCTATTATTATTATCATCAAGGTAGAAATACGCCCTTCTCCAACCTGGAATCTTTCAGAATGTAGCCTTTGGGAATTTTGGAACTGAGCTTTCAGCACACAAAAAATAGTCTTAAACTGTGTACTTTAAACTCTGACTGTAATAATACATTGAATTATTTATCTTAGTGTCATTAGGACAAGATTTTTTTCTCATGTGAATGAAAAGGAAAAATTCACACAATTCTCTACCTATAACTTCTTTCCTAATTCACTCTGGGAAAATCCGAGGCAAAGTCATGACGAGATGAAGCTAAACCTCGTGAAACTTAACCTTGGAAAAATAATATTTAAAGCTTTGAAAAAGTCTAAATTTAGTAAAATGTTTAAATGATGGGAAAACAATAAAGACCATTGATAAAGCAAAGAAATAAAGGAAGAGAAGGTTTTCCAATGTTCTGAAAAACAATGATGATTTCCAACTTCAAAACTAAAATCTGTTTGATTTTTAAAAGCTTCAGACTCAGTTTCTGAGTTTAGTATTATTCCCCAATGATGGTTTTACTTTGGATGAAAAAAAAGAGAGTTGATTTTGAAAGATGTATGTAATTGCATCCAAATGTCAGGAAGGAAAGCTACACTTTACTTTCTTATTTTCATTGAAATGAGAGGGTACGGTGTCAAAAGTATTAAATATTAACCAAAAGAGTTACAGGTAGTCCTCAACCTTCAATCACAATCAAGCCCAACATTTTTGTTGCTAAATGAAACATTTGTTAAGTGTGCTTGCCCCATTTTATGACCATTTTTGCCATATTGTTTTTGAAACAATACTTCAAAAAGAATGATTGTCTTTTAATCATATTTTTGAAGTTGGGAATCACTGCAGTTTTTAAGTTAGTTAAATGGTTTTAAGTGAATCTGGCTTTCCTATTGACTTTGTTTGTCAGAAGGTTGCAAAAGAGGGTCACATGACCTTGAGACATTGCAACTGTCATAAATGCAAGTCTGTTGCAAAAAACAAATATCTGAACTTTGATCACATGACCACATGGATGTTGCAACGGTGGTTAAGTGTGAAAAACAGTCATAAGTCACATTTTTCAATGTCATTATAACTTTGAACAAACACTAAACAAACTGTTGTAAGTCAAGGACTACCTGTATTCATTACAACATGGCATATAATAAAAGCCACATTAATCGTTAAAGTCACATTTTTCAAAACGGTGATCCAATCACGCAAAAGACATATTAACTTTCCATTTTTTGTGACTGGGCCACAGTTTTTTAAAAAATGCCATATTAAATAAAAGTGTCAAAAGTTATTTTTTAAACATCTTCTCTGTGTATGTGATATACCTGCCACTATGTACATATGAATTTTTGCTTTATGTCTCTTTTGAGTTCCTAAGTATACAAGGAATAGTACTCTATACATTATATAAGAACATAAGACAGAGTGAGATCCTATGTCTTTGACTTTCTTCTGGCAGACCAGCATCTATCCGAATTGCAATAAACACTATAAAAATTCTAAGTAGCTCATTATATACCCTGTCTGCTTTTATGGCTCCAAGCCAGAATATAATGATGAGCTGTAACTTGTTAAGGACAACTAATTTTTTGTTCCCGGCTGTCTCAGGGGCTTATCTCTCTTATTCACCCTCACTTTATTTCACTGTTGACATGTTTCTGTTAACTGGTTGTCATCTGCCTGCCTTGATTTTATGCACAAGCAGTGGGATGCATTTTTCCATGCAACTATTCTGCTTTGAGTTGCATTGGGTTTGTCATTATCCTCTCATTTTCCTCTTGCACTTGTAACACTTCATCTATTCCTGCCTCATTTTATTTTATTTTTTTTCCTGAACCATGGTGCACCCACATTATGCTTTATACATGATCTTGCTCCCTTTGAAGCCGGCAGATTTCAGAGCCAGCCCTCGTCAGGAGAAGTGCCTACGACCAATTTAGCAGGCTGAGGGCCCCGAGCTTCAACATCTCAATCTAAAGGGGGTCACGGAGTGGCACAAGCAAGTGTCAGCAAGTGCTGTTTAATTGCCAATCTAGGCTTCTCCGTGGTGTTTAAAGTATAATGACCCATCACTTAATTCTGAAAAGTCCTGGCCCTGCTGCTGAATAGAATGAATATCAAAGGATGTGCCAGAGTAGGGCAAGGAGCATACAATTCTTATAACTGTTGTAAGTATAATAGACTTGTACTTCTGTCATCCCCTTATCACAATAATGTATTTGGTTTGCTATATATCCCTTCTAACTAGCTCTCTTTCATAAAGGCATAGCTAAGGAATATATTGTCCCCCTTTCTCTCACGTTTCCTTCTCTTGCGAAAAACTAAACAAAATAAATAGAACAACCTCACTGATAACAATTAAACTGAAGTCGATGACATCTTTTCAGACCCTGCTTATTTTTTACATATATACAAAATTAATAGCAAAATAACAGCAGAGCGTGGAATTTTAATAATGTGTTTGCAGACAGAATTTGTTTTTGGCTTTTTCCATTGGCCAAAAAGCTTCCTTTCTATTTCTTCAAATCCCTGCTATTTTTAAGACTCTTCCCCTTCTGCTATCAAGCCTTCAAAGAGATGAGGTTGAATCTAGATCCTTGCTATGTAATACATGCTAATTCAATTATGAGCCATCAACAAAATGGATTAGCTGATTCAGCCCATCAGGAAAGTCTAAACCTCCACCGATTTAATTAACTGGACTGAAAATCAGATGAACAGAAAATAAAACTATCATTAGGAGCAATTAGTGATTACTTAAACATAGTCCTGCCAAGCAGTTTGTAAATAAACTATCATCTCTTGGAAAATTAGGTGGAATTAATTGGAGTTTGGGGAAAAGAAAATAAATATGTATCTCTTAATCATCAGAAGATCAGGTGGGTCTTTTTATCTGAAGTAAAAATATTTGGGAATGAGGAGAAATTTTAACACCCCTCTAACAGCACAATAAGTAGATTGCTCATGTTAGAAGGAAGAGGCCATTGGGAAAACAAATGTTTAAGAGCATAAGCTCCTGGCTTCTTAATATCCTAGGGTTACTAAACTGCTTTCCTCCAGTTATTGTAGCTGTCAGTTAAAACAAATTCACTTCTAATCATAGTATTTCATTATATATGATAGGGTTTTTTAAAATGAGAAAACAATGGAGGATAGTTTTTCATATTAATTGGGGAGATCAGTGTATAATTAAGGCATATGATTTAGCAAAGTTTGTCATTCAAAATGAATAATAAATGGAAGTACCAGTTGACCCATATCTTAGACTCAGGTATTTTGAACTCACCTTGACATAGAAGCATTGACGGTTAAAGCAGTGGGATAGGGATGTCGGAATCCTCCAGTTGTGATTGGATAGACTGGCTGACCTTGCCTAGAAAAATAGGAAAGGAAATGAGTAAAAAAAAAAATTATAGGAGATTTAAAAAAATAAAAATAAAGTTCTCTGCCCAGTAAGTTTTATTCTCGTTTGATTGGAACAAAAATCTTGGGGATTGTACAGCAACAGATCAAAGGAAAGAAACTCAGAGCAATTTGAATGCCATAAATCTGATACGAATGGCTAATTAAATTTTATAACCTCTGCTTGTGTCAATAGAGACCCTCTCCCCAAGCTGAAACTAGGTGTTTTGTTGTAATAATTAAAGGCGAAGTCTTGCTTGCTTTAATGGAGCCATCACACTAATTGAGGGCTACACATCCAAAGGAAAACAATAATGAATGTAAATTTATACCAAAATAAAGTACAGTGAATCAAAGGACTTCAGTTGCGCTTTGGGCCTCTTTTGGTATTTAGATCTCGGTGAGAAAACATTAAATTAACAGAGCTTAATTTGTAGCCTTTTGTCAGATTAACAAGTGTTGACAAGAGTTACCAGGGGAGAGTCCCCAAGAAGTATTGTGGGTAACCAATAGACAATCATACCTCATTACAATAATTAAAAAATACAGCAACATACCAAACAGCATTCTTATGAAAGCTTCATAGATTTTTCTGACTGAGGTTTATTTATCTATGCTATATTATTTTTTATCTGTATTTCAAATGTTTGAACTGAATGGAAAAGGTTTTGCCTGGTATGCATTGTTATTGTTGTTGGTACTATTTATATCCTAAATACATCCAACGTGTTTTAGCATGGAGTGGGTCCAATGTTATTAAATGTAAATTGGTCAAAAAAGCATAAAGAGATAAGTAGAATAATCATATTTAAAGTATTTAGCATTGAGGATTTTTTGCAATGAATGTTGTAGAAATACAATAATATGTTTATGTAAATAGAACCAGAGATAAAGCTGTTAAATATTAATTTATTTCTTTTTTTTTGCAGAAGTGATTCATGCAGATGCATCCTACAGAGATAGCTAATGAAATAACATATTCTAAAATCTTGCTACTGTAATAGAAATGCATTACTTTTTTCATTCGTTAATTTTCTCTGGCATAAAAATCATTAATTTTCTCCAACCTCTGGACTATACTTTTCATCCATAAAATAAAAATAACTTGGATAATGACAAGAAGGAGGCTTTCACAAAATAAATAATAAATAACTTTATAGAGGTATGCATGGTGAAAGCCATTTGTTGTGCAAAGCAGCTGACAACCTTCTACTTATTTAAAATAAAACATATTAATAATAATTGGTATAATTTTATGCAACAATTTGCATTATTAATATGCAAAGGAATGTGTAGCATAAATACGCAATAGAGATTTGCCATGTAGATTCCATTAGTCATAGAAGATCATTTAAAGCTAAAAGTTAGAAAATTCATGAGCAAAAGCCAAATATGCTAAAAACATTGAAATATTATAGTGCCTAAAATATCTGGTGCATTTGATCAGCTAAATTATGTGAAGATTTGCACATTTTATTGAGACTCTCCTATCTTGAGCATGTTGCAGTAAGTGGAATAGAACAAGTAAGTGCTAAGAATTATTTGCTAGGGAGACAATTACACTAAATACATTAGGCTATTTACATGCCAAATATGTTTGATAACCTCCTTTTTTGTTTTGTTTATTGCTAAGTAAGACATTGAAAATTCTGCTTGAATAATTCTAGTGTGATCCACAACTCGTAAGTCATGTCAGGTTCATGAACTACTGTAAAGTTGTCATTACATAGCTTTAAAAAGGCAATAAACACTCTGATTAAAATTGGAATCATTGATTAATTTTCATTCTATTAACACATTTTAAAAAACAGTTTGTTTTCTTCATCAATAGTTCCCCTCTTAAAGTTTGAAACATGTTTTATAAAAATAAAAAATATTTCAAGACATAAAAATAATTTATTTTTAGGGATGAATACAAACAAGTATCAAGAATCATAAACATAACTATTAAAATGAGAAAACTGCTAATATTGAACTATCCTGAACTTTGTACTAACATTTGAAATAAACATTTCATGGATAATCAGAAATTAAAACCAATTAAAAGCTGCATATCATTCTTATTCAATATTCTATGTCTATGTTTAATCTTTATTGACCAAATTATTGATTTCTCAGTGTCATAAATTGGCAGCTGGCAAACATGTTTATTTTCAAATGCACATTTCAGGCAAAGGAAATAACCATAAAAAATATCCCCTTTTATGTATATATCCACAAATACATTTATACATACAAAATGAAAATTTTAAAAAAATAAGAAAATGGAACTCCTTACTGTGGTACTAACCATCCTAGCGGATGGGGAATTTGCCCTACAGTGCCCGGCGATAGCGGATAATAAGGAGATATATCTGGAGGGTGGGGAGGCCGTGGAATTCCTAGGAAAGAGGAAAAAAACATCATAAAATTGGGTCAGGGCAAAGCATAAAAAGAGAAAAATGAAGGAGGTAGCACACAATCCTAATTTCAATGCTGTGAGTACTACCCATTTTCAAGGGCAAGGCCTATTGACTGGCCTTCATCCCCAGAATAACCTGTTTAGTATAGTATCACAAAAGTAGGACAATTGATCTTCTCCACATTCAAAGACCATAGAGGTCTTTGTTGTGCAAACCTTACAAGGATAAAGCTCCCACTCTACCTCCATTTTGTGCCATCAGGTGTCTTGCTCCTTTTATCCATACCTTTAATAACTGAAGAGTTATTTTTCTAAAATAAGATCATCTTATGATGTGACGTCTTTTTCTTTCTATTTTCTCCCTAAAGTTTCTTTCTCATCTTGCATGGATAAATTTGTTCCAGTTTTTGTTTGTTTTAAAACTTTAAAACCTTGATGACAAGAGGATGAGCCAATCTTCAACCATCTTCAAGGAGGTGTGATAGTGTCATCTGTTATTTGATGCATACTAATACTTCCTTTTGATTACCTGAGTATCTTTCCTGTGTACTATAAACTTTTAAAATGTTTAAAACAAATTTAAATTTACTACAATAGTAATTAAAGAACTAAATGACCTATTTATAATCCCTGTTCACACATGAACAGTATGAGTAGAAATAATGAGTTGATAGCAAAGAGGAATGCAACCAGGGTTGGTAGTCTTCCACTGTGCCCAAAAGAATGGTGTATTTTTCCAATTGTTTCTGTCCATTCTAGTAGAATTGACAGGATAGGCAAATCTTGTCCATCAAACAGTGCTTGGAGGAATGGATGACAAGAAGCATGCCTTCTCTGTCAAAGCACCTATCTTTTGGAACATCAGGCCCTTCAGATTCATTTGTCCTCAACCCTATTGTCATTTCCTAATAACTTGAAAATGACAATGTTTTCTTAGGCATGGGATTTGGAGGTTTGCCTATGTCATCAATGTGCTTTTTTTTAAATATGGCTATTATATGGACTTGGTTACATTGCCTTCAGGCAGCATTGTGTTATCATTGTGTTATTCATTTTATGCAATAGTTTTAGTTTTATTTTCTTTTTAAAAAATCTTCAATTTGCTATCAATTATAATTGCAAGAAGGGCAGCTATAAAAATTGTCTAAATTCAGTAGCTCTGCCATTGCCATAACCTGATAGAAAACCAAAAGAGAGCGCATTTAGGATTTGACCTTAAAGCTGTTCCGTTCCTTTACAAATCAAGTTATTAAAATAAACACAAAAAGATGCTTCCTATCGCCTGTCATAGTTGCTATGAACAAGTAGTTGTGGGTATGAAAAGATTCAACACAGAATGCATACGTTTATTTTATATCATTTTACCATTATATTCAAGTAACCGAAACCTTAAAACAACCTCTAGAACCTAGACCTAAACTTATGAAATTGACGTGATTCACTAAAATCAGAAATAGCTGTAGGATTTCTGGTTAGTCTGCATTATGCCACATTAGAATAAAAGTCAAAGGAGAAAGTTACATTTTATACAGTTTTTACAAACAAAAAATCAGCCATTCGTTTAATTGGAAATGTATTTTTCATCTAAGCAAGCTTGCAGGAGTATCTAGATAAGAGATGTCAAATACAAGCAAACTCTTTTTATATCAATCTCAGCATAATCTGAATCCCATGTTTTACATTTGTAAGAGGAAAAGAAACAGATATAATTGCTAAGGATAGGGATATTACATTAGTTTGGCCTTTACATGGTGAGAATTGGGTACACTATAAGTAATATTGCTTTTGGATAGATTTGGATGGATTGGGTAGATGCAGTTTGATTTTTAATAACATGCATGCTGCACTGAATCAGGTTTTATCACTAAATTATATTACTGTGCAAAAGTTTTAGGCAGGGGTGAAAAAATGCTGTAAACAAAGAATGCTTTCAGACATATAAATAATGATTGTTTATTTTTGTCAATTTTCAAAATGCAAAGTGAGCGAACAAAAGAAAAATCTAAATCAAATCAATATTTGGTGTGACCACCCTTTGCCTTCAAAACAGCAGCAATTCTCATAGGTACACTTGCACAAAGTCAGGGATTTTGCAGGATTATAGTCAGGTGCATGATCAACCAATTATACCAAACAGGTGCTAATGATCATCATTGTCACACGTAGGTTGAAACCCAGTCATGAATTGAAACAGAAACAGCTGTGTAGGAGGCTTAAAACTGGGTAAGGAATAGCCAAACTCTTCTACCAAGGTGAGGTTGTGAAAGACAGTTTCATATCATGGCAAGATTGAGCACAGCAACAAGACACAAGGTAGTTATACTGCATCAACAAGGTCTCTCCCAGACAAAGATTTCAAAGCAGACTGGGGTTGCAAGATGTGCTGTTCAAGCTCTTTTGAAGAAGCACAACGAAATGGACAATGTTGAGGATCGTAAACGCAGTGGTTGGCCAAGGAAACTTAGTGCAGCAGCAGATGAAAGACACATCAAGCTTATTACCCTTGAAATCAGAAGATGTCCATTAGTGCAATCAGTTCAGAACTAGCAGAAACCAGTGGGACCCAAGTACACCCATCTACTGTCTGGAGAAGTCTGGCCAGGAGTGGTCTTCATGGAAGAGTTGCAGCCAAAAAGCCATACCTCCGACGTGGGAACAAGGCCAAGCGACTAACGTATGCACAAAACATAGGAACTGGAGTGCAGAAAATGGCAGCAGGTGCTCTGATGTGTCAAAATTTGAAATATTTGGTTGTAGCAAAAGGCAGTTTGTTTATCAAGGCGCACTTGCCCGCTTGGTTCATGAACTGCTTTTCTCCTGGAAAAGGTACAATAATGAGTGTCTGCAGGCAACAGTGAAGCATGATGAAGGTTCCTTGAACGTTTGGGGATGCATTTCTTTAAATGGAGCTGGAGATTTGGTCAGGATTAATGGTGTTCTCAATGCTAAGAAATACAGGCAGATAGTTATTCATCATGCAATACCATCACAGAGGCGTATGATTGGCCCCAAATTTATTCTGCAGTAGGACAACGACCCCAAGCATACAGCCAAAGTCATTAAGAACTATCTTCAGCGTAAAGAAGAACAAGAAGTACTGGAAGTGATGGCATGGTCCCCACAGAGCCCTGATCTCAACATCAAGTGTTTCTGGAATTACATTCAATTTCATTTAATTCAATTTATTGAGTTTGTATGCTGCCCTATTCCCAAGAGACTCAGGGCGGCTCACAATAAAAAAGGCAGGGGATACAAAAAAAAAATAAAAACAACAATTTAAAATTCTACAACAGCCATAACCTCGGATGGGGCTGGATAGTTCAACAGCCCCAGGCCTGCCAGAACAGCCAGGTCTTAACCGCTTTGCAGAAGGCCTGAAGGGTAGTAAGGGTCCGGATCTCCATGGGCCGGAGCAGCCACAGAGAAGGCCCCCCGAGGAGTCGCCAGCCGACATTGGCCGGCAGATGGAATTCAGAGGCGGCCTAATCTGTGGGATCTAATAGGTCTTTGGGAGGTTACTGGCAGGAGGCGGTACCCAGGTCCAATACCATGTAGGGCTTTAAAAGTAACAACTAGCACCTTGAAGCATGTCCGGAGACCAATAGGCAGCCAGTGCAGTTTGCGGAGGATAGGTGTAACGTGGGTGTACCGAGGTGCACCCACAATCGCTCATGTGGCTGCGTTCTGGACAAGCTGAAGTCTTCAAACATTCTTCAAGGGCAGCCCCATGTAGAGCGCGTTACAGTAATCCAGTCTTGAGGTGACGAGGGCATGAGGGCAGATAGTCATGAAGGGCCTCCCGGTCCAGGTAGGGCCACAATTGGTGCATCAGGCGAACCTGGGCAAAGGTCCCCCTCGTCACAGCCGACATATGATGTTCTAGAGTCAGCAGGGGATCCAGGAGGACTCCCAAATTGCGAGCCCTCTCTGAGGGGCGTATAATTTCACCCCCAGGCTGAGAGATGGAAGAGACAGAAGGATGTGAGAAAGCTACATCCACAGAAGATCTGTGGTTAGTTCTCCAAGATGTTGGGAGCAACCTACCAGCCGAGTTCCTTCAAAAACTGTGTGCAACTGTACCTAGAAGAATTGCTGCTGTTTTGAAGGCAAAACAAAGGTCACACCAAATATTGATTTGATTTAGATTTTTCTTTTGTTCGCTCTTTGCATTTTGAAAATTGACAAAAATAAACAATCATTATTTATATGTCTGAAAGCATTCTTTGTTTACAGCATTTTTTCACACCTGCCTACAACTTTTGCACATTACTATATATACAATAGAGAACAGCAACTAATCCTGTTTTTTAATGATTAAATATTTTAACTATGTATTTACCGTATTTGAATTTAACAATACTTTTTTTAAAACACATGATTAACTTGAAATTTTTAAAAACTCCTCACCCAATGTTTGTGTTGGTGATTGGGTTTTTAGGTTTTTGGCTAAGATAAACGAATGCCTGAAAAGAGTTTATTTGGAATTGTCCAAAATGTGTAGCTGCTCATAATGATATTTCCTAAACTTGTATCCTTTAAATGTGTTATGATTGCAACTTTTTGGCCATAGATTTAGACTAGGAAATTTCAACATGTCTACAGAGAGTAGAGTGAAGAAAGATGGATTATAATTTTTATCCTATAATGCTAACTTTCTCGAAAGAGTAACGGTTGGTTAGTATTTTAAAGTGGCTTGATGCTTTTTGGTGCAGAAAAAGCAAGATTCGGAATAGTAAACATTAAAATGAAGAGACAACATTCACAATTCTAAAACTATGTTTAAGTTGTTCAAAAGCCATGATTATAAATTAAATCTTCCTCTGGGATATTTTCAGATAATGGCAGTTTTTTTCCCCCCTTCATTACCTGAACAGATTAACTAGCTTTAAAGATTTAGTGAGCAGTCTACACCCTTGAAACAATGTTTCACAGAGCAAAGTACATAAGGATATCAACATATTTAAAAATTATTCCATAATAACCATTCTTTAAATGGTAACTAACTGTCAGATATTTGCAGCATTCATAGATGGATGCATGATATTGCTTTTAAAGTTAGAATTAAGTGAAATGCAGAACAGACAATAGTGGCATATAGAAAAAATGCAAGGCATCAATCCATGCATTTCTGACACATTATCTAAACATGTATCTTACACCTTGGTAAACTTGACCTACATTTGACATACATTCAGATTATCAATTTTACTTTTTCATTTATTTTCAAGTTTGATTGGATTAACCCTTTCTTGCAAGGCCTCTTAAATTTTTTATGTGATCTAAAGAGCAAAGAGGAGGACCACTACTGCAGCAGTCTCAACCATGTAAAAATGCAATACAATAATCATTATTTAAAAGGTAAAAGGAATATACTGCAGATAGTAGCAAACTTTTTAAAAAATGCTCTTTAATACCCAAAAGTTCTTGAAATTTATTATTCTTCAACTAATTTTAAATAAAACAATAATAAATGGCTTTGAAGACTGGTAAAGACTGAATGCTATTTATTTACTAAACTTATATGCCACTCAGTTTCCTAGAGGTGACTCTAGGAGGCTTATAATCACTAAAAGCATTGCCCTGTTTCTTTATTAAATGTTGATTTAAAAATTTCAAAATCTACCATGGCATTTTTGTTCAGATAATACTAGGGCTCATTCTGTTCAATTTTAAATCAAAATGTTCTTAAACAATTCATAAAACTTGATCTGACCATGAGAATGCCTTGAATAGTTACAATGAAACTTTTTGAAAGAAGTTTAGGTCAAATCTGGATTTCCTTTTTCAAAAACTTTGATTAAAATGTGATTTTTTTTTAATCCTTTGGCCAGGAATACCTTGGTTGTTAAATAAAATGTCCACTAATTAAACTGCGACTCTGCTTATGATCTTATTTTATCTTAGCTTTGCTTTACAGACCTGTGAAGGTCGTAAATTCAGGGATCAGCCATGAAGCTACTTTTTCATCATCCTCATAACTGGAACAGTTGCTAAACAAGGGAGTCACTAAACAAGTAGTGCATTAATTTATGTTGCATTAATTTAATAATAGGACGATTGGCCTGTTTTGTAAGATTTAGAAATGTAGTCTAAATGTAGCTGAACACAAAACTATTTTATGTTTTGTGACTAAATATGGCTATTATGCAACACAATGTATAGATACAGCACAACAATATCAGATACATAGTATAGCAATATCAGAATCAGATGATTTGTACAGATTGGGACTTTACCTAGTGTTTGAATACATTTAAACATATGGGAATAATTACTTCAATAATATTTCCTTTCTGTAAATGTAATACCAAATGTTCATACTGATGTAAATAGATGTCTATGGAGATTCTCAGTCATCAGATCATGGTTGTCCCAAGGATGCTTTTTTTCAAGAGGCAACTGGACTTTCTGGTTTTTCTTTGAAGATGTTTCACTTCTCATCCAAGAGCTGAAGAAGTTTCTTGGATAAGAAGCGAATTGTATTCAAAGAAAAAACAGAAGTCCAGTTGCCTCTTGAAAAAAAGCACCTTTGTGATATAACTAGATGGTTAAAAATTCCAATGGGAAATATAAACATTGTAAAAGTGAATATTTTCTCAGAATTTATACCAGAAGTCCTCAACTTACGACCACAACTAAGCCCCAAATTTATGTTGTTAAATAAGGGTGTTGTTAAGTTTTCTTTTGCCCCATTTTATGACCTTTTATGTTGTTGCATTTTTGCTAACTAATTTTATTCATGTGAAACTTGTACGTTACTGGAATTGATTGATTGGTGACAGATTGACTAGGTGACAGATAAAATATAATATATTAACAAACAAATGATCAATGGACTTCTATAATATTAAATAGGAACTTATATTCTTAAGGAGATATCTAATATTTTTCATATTAGAATGTTTAATAAAGATATACTAGCTTTATTATGTAAAATCATAGAGGAAACATTTGATGTTTGGCTTGCCTCACTATTTTATTTTTACACACACACACACACACACACACTACATACACACATGCATACACAAACATACATAAATTTGCTCATATAGCTTTGGAAAGAATAACATTGTTTAAAGAAATGTATTTATTTTGAACAGCTTTAGAAACAGTTGAGTATCATCTTGGTATATTTCTTTAAACTGTAGGTTTAATTTCAGGATGACATCAGTTAATCTTATCCAAAAGTAGACATTAGAAATGGACTGCATTATAATTAGAATGCATTGAATAACAGGTCACATAATTTCAAAGTGATGCATAAAAGAAACTACAATTTACATAACTTGTAAATTTTCTTCACATACTTCATTTTGAAATTGTTTTTGTTATACTTTACCAATATTTTTGTTCTTTAATCAACCACTATCCCATTTAAACAATTGCTTTAATGTCTAGCATCTTCTCAAACATCCCTCTGTAGTAAGTCTTGCAACCTACCTGTTTTGGGATCTACGTCGGCTGGTAAGTGTGGAGGAGGATTCCCTGGCGTGAAGTGCTCATTGCTGTATGTAATAAGCGGTGTAAGAGGATGTACATGGTGTGGGTGCTGCACAACTGGGACTTTGTTAGACTGTAAAATAGAAAATAAAAAGTGTAGGAAGATGTTGCATTAATATGTTCCAAATAGACATACTAAAGAAGCTGTTTATACATATGCACATGTGCCCACATTCACACACCACACCACACACACACACACACACACACACCCCAATCATACACACAGTCATAGATGTTTTTAGCATTTATGACTCTTCAGAATGTGAGAATATCTTCAGTAGTGCTCTTTATTCCTCTTTTCTCTGATGCTTTGGGATTCTTAAGTTTATTTACTAGGAAGTAAAATGAAATAAACTCAATATTGTTAAGAATGAAATTTTTGGAATGAGATTTTCTGACCTGTAAAATGAAGTCTCTTTACTCTCTTTTAGGGACTTCTTCACAGTCACTTTTGAAAGCCACTGTTTAAATGGTTAAAATGTTTTTTCAGTGACCTATCATGTCCTTACCATGGCTATCACAAAACACTCAGGACAAGTCATGAACTGGCTGTGTTCCCTTCAGTAGACCAATGAAAACATTAGCTTCCAGTGCCCCCTGCCTCTAATCCCAATGTAACCACATACAGCACACTTGCTTTTGCTGCATAGTCAAATGATAGGGTGCCATGGAGACTTGTCTTTAAAGGGAATGAAAAGCCAAGAAGGTGGGGCAAGCTAAGGGTTCCAGCCAATGGGAAATCACCCATTCTGAAGTCCCAGCATTAGTACAGCAAATTGTGCTTGAGCCTTTCCTTTTCCACTGTTTTTGAGTTAGAAGAGGTCTTATATGATGAGGGAACGTAGCAAACACCATACATGGAAGAGCCTAGGATTCATTTTATTTAAACTCTCTAAGATGTGATATAAAGATTTTAAATATTTTTATTGTTATATAAAGAAACATCTTATTATTTGGAGCAAAACTGCTGTTATATTACTAAGGGTTTTTTTTGTCTGTTTCCTTTGTTTAAATTAAGACATGATGTTTGCACTTGAATTTTGAGGCTCTGACAAAAAGTCTTGAAAAGCAGTTGTTTACTGATCTCTACCAAGTATTAAAATATTTTTCACCCTTTGCCAAATAAGTAACTCTAAAATTGCTGACACAGAGATTTTACTCAAAGTCAGAGATGTGTACGCTGCAGAGTTCATTTCAGGGCACATAGCTCTGGTCACATATAAAATCCATGTGTCAGCAATTGTGCTGTTGGTGGACAGGAACCAACCAGAGCCAATCATGCAGCTGATCCACCTAGAAACAAATTAGCATGGGCCCCACAGTATTTAAAAGAAAAGGTAGATTCTCGCTTTTTCAAATGCAGCTATTACTATAACACAGCTTTTCTCTGAATACTTTTTAAACTTTATCCTCAAGATAGGTTCATGTTCAGCTCCATGTCTTTCTTAAATTAAAATTTACTACCGACCCACCATCTATTTCTTTTAATTTTATAAGTATGTCCTAAACAAAGAAAATAATAATAATTTGTAATTTTAGTTCATTAAACAAAAACAAAGCAAGCAAGGAAAATTTATCTGATTGTCTTGAAGTGATAAAGCCTAAGTGCGAGGCAAACATCAGGGAACTGAATGGGATGATTGAATTCCAGAGAAACTTCTTCTAAATAGGCATATAGTCCAGGGTCCCAATTTTTAAATAACAGAAGATATTAATATGTACTTTCTCATTGGCAGTGAATACAATTTAAAGGAGGGAGGTAGTAATAAGGACATGCTTAAAACCATATCACCACTCTCGGAAATAAGATGTCAAATACCAAATTTTGTATCAAGTTTAACGATTATTCCTCCACAGTAAAGATAGAAAGAGATGAAAGAAGAAAAAAATAAATTGGGAAGGGGGAATTTGTTTTCATTTTTAATGCACAGTGAAATGCACACGCACGAGCATGCACACAAACAATCACATACAAACGAAACAAGCAGACTGCTGAGCCATTTTTTTCTGCAAATAAATCCAATTGCAATTCACACAGATTCATACACACTCACAAGAGAGAAGGAGAAAGGGGGAAAAACCCTATTCCCTATAGAGGATTTACACTAAAATCCTACAAGAGGGACATTTAACCAGATTAGGTAGCAGCAAAGATAAAGAGTCTAGTATTAGATGAAGACTGGATTAGCGTCAACTTTCATTTTCAAATGTGTCTTCATTTCCTTTTATTACTTTCAGTAAGGAACAATTTGCATTAACATCAAGTAAAAGGAATTACATTAAAAGAATAGGGACAGTGAGTAGTGTCTACAAGCACCACCTTAGTCCAGAAGCTGTCATAGTGTTTACCATTATCCTCAATCTAGATTAGCAATTGTCACTCCAAAAAGAGATGGATGAACACTTTCAAAAGATGCAAAAAAATTAGAAGATTTCTTTTAAAATTACTTGAATTTCCTTTGAAATACTTCAGTCTTTCATTGCATGCCTTATTTACATCAAAATTGACTGAAAAAAATCAGTAATGTGTGAAATGAAAATTAAATCGTACCAAAACTATTATTTAACTACTATACACTTTAAAAAAGAAGTAGTAGTTTTAAAAACTGTTATAAAACTTTTTTGAGTATATTTCAGGACTCCTTCTTAATGCTACAATGATTAAAAACATAACTAGACAGAACCACTGAATGTTTAGAAACTCAGTAAACATCTGGAGGGCTATACTGTTTGTAATCATGGAATAATCACACTCTACGATATGGACGATAAATAGAGGTAATTGTAATAAAGATAAATTAGCTTAATTCGCTAGTTTGTAAAATAGTGAAAATACTAATAGTTGTTATAATCTGAACTGTAGGTGGTGGCCTAGTGGTGAAGATACTCGCTTCCCATTCAGAAGGTTATCTGTTCACAACAATATGAAGTCACAGCTGCCAGTTCTTTAGCTGGTGTTGGCTTTCATAAGCATAGAGAAACTAGGATGTCATAATATATTGGTATAATATATATGGGAACTCAAAGTAGTAGTTTTTGCAATTGACAGATGGAAATTCTGTCAATGCACAGATTTTTTACATCTATTAAAGATTTTTGGATTGCTACCAATGTGCGATAACCATGTCTGGGTTATAATCTTTAAATTTTGATTTCAGATCTTCATACTTGTGATGTTCTCCAATTCTTTGTCTTCTTTTCTACTACAGGTATCTCTGGTGTGTTATGAGCTAAAATTTATCAGTCTATATTCAGAAATTCTACAAAATTTAACCTGTTCATTTTAAACTACTTTTTTACACACTCTGTATTAATGTTATAGAATTTGTTTTGCTATCTCTCTGGCAAGGTGAACATCATATGATTATTATTATTATTATTATTATTATTATTATTATTATTATTATTTCATTCATTATTAGGAAATCAAGCACATTCTGATTTCCTGAATATTACTCCAGCCAGAGAGACAATATATACTGATGGCTTTTATGAATAATCACTGAGACAAATAAACAGCCAATAATTTGACAATTTAAATCTATTATTTTATTCATAGTTCTATCTCAAATAGATCTCTGAAATTCAGTTTACTTGTTGATATAGATTGTTCATCTTTTGCACACTTGGTTCAGTATCCAAGCACAGCATTCTCATAATGAAATTTAGAGGATCTGTGTTATGAATTATCATCAGATCTGCAATGGATGTTAGGAAAGAGCCTACATTCTTTGATGTTTTTCTATTTTTATGCAATGCTTAATAGAAAAGAGGATACAGACTTAATGTGAAGCTTCTCTATTAGCTATGCTCACCCCAAACTCTTACTTAGCTTCTTTTTTATGAAGATAAATAGCTTATTGAGGATCTCTTATATAAAATATTAAAGATCTTATGATGATATCTATTACTATTTAGAGACTGTCAAACTTGGCATAAATCTGTGTGACTTATATTACAAATAATAAAGGGCATAAAACCATGAAAAAAAGAAACACATGCTTCCAGAAGACATATGATATAACACATACACACACACACAAATAGGGGTTGAACATCATCATGGTGGGAGTTATATGGTGTTTTTTGTGCAACTTAATTTTGACAGATATGTTAAAATATGTTATGTTGTGGAAACATGCTGGCAGAGACTTTTATACTACACCTAGACAGATAAAACTGAACAGTGCCTGTCCGCTACAACCTAGTTTTTATTAAATGTTTAATGGCGCCAATATGTTAAGCACATTTACTGAAAAGGTTTAGGACAAAGATGGCCAGCAATTTAATTAAGAAGCAAAGGTAATTTTGGATATACTTCTGGTTTGTAATAAAGAAAGCTGATTTTGCCAGTGGAATTATGGAACTGCAGTAAATAAACGTTCTGGGTGGGAAATCTCAGGGTGAGACTATTAACAAAGTTAGAATTAATATTCATTTCTTTCGTTCTTTGAAACAAACAGAGGAATTACCTGATTCCCCCCCCCCTTCCAAAAGCATTCGGTACAATCATATGAGTATAAAAGGTAATACACTGAAATTAGATAAAAAGTACTATTATATCATCTTGGTTTATTCCCTTTTGCACATAGATTATTGTTTTCTAGAATATATTTCCCTATTAATTTTGTTTTGCTTACATTAGAATAAAACTAAACCACTATTCGTACAAAACTGAAATTATCTGACAGTATAGCTTTTAAAATGCCATTAATGAATAATAGATTATTCTAAACAGGATTTTTCTTACTATAGTTAATAGAATACCAACAAATACAAAAACAGGTTGGCTGAAAATGTCAGAAGGAGTCTACTTTGGTAAACTTGGTATTTAACTTCTGGCTTTATGACAAAGCAAATTAAAATACAAATAGTTGGAAAAGTTAGGCTTTCCCTCCATTTTTCTTATTGTCTGTCAATCATTGTCTGAAGTAAAGCAGATTGCATTACAGACATAGAATCAATACTAGAAATTACTGGACAAAAATTAAGAATCATTTAGTACATGTATAAATGAAGATAACAAGTTCTTTTTATTATATATTTCAGCCACAGTGTATTAAAAATGTAGCGGTGCCTTGAGTAAAATCCTATAAATTACTCCAAGAAAAAGGTGAAAATTCCTATAATTTCTCCAAGAGAAAGGTGAAAAACCTTGGGGGTAGTATACAATTAACTCCCCTCTGGTGATGAACAGTTTCTGTCTGGAAAAAAGAAGCTAGGAGAAATAACTTCCTCTTTCTCCACTTCACTAGCAAAATGTCCTCATTCTCAAATCTACTCTGGAAGGTTGTGACTAAAGGGAAGAAGAGAGGAAAACATCTATTTGTACAAGTTTGTTTGTACAATGTTAGTATTTGATCTCAATTATTATGTATGTGGAGGAGTGATATCAAAGATACGTAAATGCATCAGCAATAAATGTACTTAGAACAAGAAGGTTACATGAAAAAAAAAGGAATAAGAACAAATAGAAATACGTTGGGTCCATGATATGTATTTCATTAGCCTATAGCCAGGAATAAAACTTTGTATTGTATACCTATCTGAATCATAAATTTATGCTAACACAATTAGCAACCAGAGAGTCTAATCTACAGATTACTTTCATTATCTTTAGACATGTTACTAGGCACTGTTTTAGACCTATGTATTTTAATTCTTACTCTAAGATGTTGGACAAAATTGTAAGAGAAGCAAAAGTTAAATTCAACTGTAAAACTGAAACACAAATTAAATTACATTCCGCTCTCCATTTTGATTTTTCTACCATGGCCTCTTCTTTTACACTAGACTTCGAGTGTAAAATATTGCAAAATAAAAATTGGACTATAAATTTTAAACTGACTTTATAAATCTGATAGACAAAGATCAAAGCAATTACAGTAGGTCTCGTAGGCTTTCTATATTTTGTGTCAGAATGCTGCTTTATACTATCTGCATCAGTAAACTTTTAATAACTAAGCCTTCCAAGGTATAACATGTTTTTTTTAAACCTGGTATCAGTTGTTTATTCTCATAGATATATTCAATCTCATTTATCTTCAGCATAGTTAAAAAAAACTTAGGTAGAACTAGTCAACAAAAGCATTTTGGAGTTATTAACATATCTAACTATTTTCTAATATTTTATACAAATACACAAAATGGGTATTTTAATGCCATAGTTACATTTAATCTTTTTTTCAAATGTCACTTTAAATACTTTTTGCACACAACAAATAGAAACTACTCAGTTACTCTTGAGCAAATTCAGAACCATTATATTTACTGACTCAACATACATTTTATTGATATAAAGAATACTTTCACACCTGACTAAATATTTTCTCCAGGAATCTACTTCTCCTTAGTCTATTGTCATTGATACAGTGCTCTGAAACTTAAAACTTTAACGTAGCTCATTTCTGCCTAAGGTCTTGCCCTAAGCTCATTCCCTATTGTAGCTAAGGACAAGGCTTCCATTGATAAACATAGTTCCTTATGTTAAAAGGACTCATTTTCTTCCCTCACGTAAATGATGGCAGAGTACTGACAGCCATGCGGATGGACAATACTTTCCTAGCCAGACTTTTTTTAAAAAAAAAACCTATACCCACAAACCCCTTAGTGACCTGAATACTATTCAGTTCTGTTCTGTTTTTCTTTCTCTGGCTGTTTCCTGATTGGAGAATTGTTCCCATTAAATAAGGGTTACCAACTTCCTCAAAAGCTAATCAAAGTCCAAATTATTATCTGAAGGGTAATAGATAAAACAGGGGGCAATTTCTTGATTCAGAACTTTGGAATATAATATTCAAATAAATAAAATTGGGAATGTTCACTTAGCCCCAATAGTCTTTTATCCAGGTTCTTTAATGTCTGATACATTAACACATTAGAGAAAACTATTTTTGATGGTTCACATATATTGTACTTAATTGATTTGCAAGAACAAAAAAATGAATTATTGACTTGTCAGTCTTTTTCTGTTCATAACCAGCAACAAAGAAGTTTGAATAACTCAGGAAACTTACTAGGAATGGTAAAGGTGAAATCAGGAGCATTAATTACTCTGGCAGGAAAAGGAGGAGGAAACCCAGAAAATTGAACATTCCAAAGGGAAAAAAATAAGCATATCCATGTATAATGGATTACACATTTATTTAGCAAATTTATATATCCAGCCTAACTCCAAAAAACTGATTCTGTATGGCTTACAAGCAAAATTCCAAATTCTAATACAATGTGAAAGATTTATTAAGAGAAAGACAGAAAGATTGACTACTAAAAATGTAACTTTTAAATAATGTTCATATGATTAGGTAAAAAATTTGTAGAAATTGAAAAGTTAAGTTTTCATTATTATAAGGAAATACTGCATTGAATTATTATTTAACTTGCTATTAGTCATCAACCACATTTTGTTTTGCTGCCATTATAAAAGTTATCAAAAAAAGTCTGAAGTCTGAAGTTTTGATGACAAAATCAATATTTTGCAAATTCAAATATACTTTGTAACATTTAAATTTTCCCTAAACCATTCTTTGTTGTTATTCATTGCATTTGTATTTAATACAAGTAAAGAATATAACTCCTGAAAGTGAAGATGGGTCCCCAAAAATATCACCAACATATTTCCAGAAGTCAAGGATGCAAATAGCTAGGTTTTGCAAAATCAGAAAGAAGTCACACATTGCTTTGCTCCGAAAATATTGTTTTTGGTTTTTCAAAGTCACTGCAGGATGGCAATCCATGTATTATGAACCGGACTGACTAATACTCCCAAACATAGCATTTATTTAGTATATATACTAAATAGTACACAGTATTTATACTAGAGAAAAACAGCATGATTTCCGTAAAAGGAGAATTGGAAGCAAAATCTTTTAAATTACTAATATCTAAAGTTTTGATAGTGTGAAATGAAAATTAGATTTATTATTTTATAAAGTTTTACTTTTGTAAGAGATTATCAAGAATTACAAATTTAAAAAACTGCTACAAATTTTCTAATATCTTGGGAAATACATATAATGAATTCTGCAATAGAACTTATCCTATTTTGCTTAGAAATGTGCTTATATTACATAATAGTATAAAAGTAATAGCTATATATATACCCAGAACCATCAAATAAATGACATTTGTTTATCAATTTTTGGGGGAGAAATTATAACAGAATAATGCACTTCACACTATTTCATAATAACTTTCATTAAGTTCAATGACTTTAATTTCTAAGTACTGTAGAATCCTTCTGAGGGTAAAATCTTGTGTTAGCAACTATAGAACTAATCATATGTATTACAGAGAAAACCCCCTATTTCCATGGAATTTATTTCTGAAAAATATGCTTTGGATTGTAGTCTTAGCAACTAATATTTTTAAATTACCGTTAAATAAAATAATGACTAATTTTTCAACAAAGTTTTAAAAAAACCAGAGTGAAAGAAGGTAATTCATAAATAGGCCTAAATTTCAGCAAAAGATACCTTGTAAATTATATACACTAGTATATTTTGCAGCCTCTTAGATGCGGTTTGAAGCATTTTAAATACATATTTATTTTCATTTAAAATGATATATTTTAAAGATATTATTAACCAAATAATTTGAAGAATTTCTTTAAAAATTGTATCATTTTGATGCAACAAAATAAACGTTCCCTCCCCAAAGAATTAATATTATTTACAGATGAAACCTTTAACTAAGACAGTAGACAAATGAGGCGATGTAAAGAATCTGAAACATACTTATGATATTTAAAATTAAAATAATTTTTATGGAATCCATATGGCTTACTACTATAAGTATGCAAAAGGGTAAGATCTTAAGAGGGGAAAATTAGTTATAAGAAATATTAAAACGAAAGTCCCATATCCATGTAACTCAAATAAGCATGCCTGAAACCACTGAAATTTACTTCTAAAAAGCCACACATACAACCTATTTCGGTAATCTCAATAATTATGTTCTAAATAATTTAGGGAAAGGTGAAACATGCACAACAAAAGATGTTGCACTATAAAATAAATGAAAAGGTTACATTTCAGTATGCTTTATGCCTTTCTGTAAATATTTTACATAAGTAATATATCCTCCCCTCCACACACATTTGTTTTCATTGGCAAGCTTTATCCAGCAGCTTTATTTCAATTCACCAGCTGCAAATTTTGAAATCCCCTTTTCTATGACAACACTACAAAAAGAAAAGGACTTTTCTTCCAAAACAAGAAAAAACAATTTTAATAGTCCCACATCTTTGCATGTGGAAAAAATATGTTTTGGGTTGTTATGCAATGTTAAGCATATTAAGAACTGTCACTGGCAAATTACTCTCTCTATTCCCTTCTCCAAAAATGATTCTCATTTTAAAAAAAAAGATTATCTTCTGTTTTCAATGTTACCTCTGGCACTAATGAAAACAAGTTACACAACTAATTTAGTGTTCATTACTAAAAAGTTGCACATGCACACTACATACACCAAAATTCATACTTACATACACACAAATGCTACTCACCCAACAATTCAAATTGAGATGCCAACATCCAAAATGCTGGAACAGAGAGAAGCCAGAGGCGAGTGTTCCTCCTTTATCATTCAAATCTTCCATTCCCATTAAAAGTGCATCTCTTGGGTACATTACAGCTTTGTTTTCCCCACTCTTAATCCTAAAAGATTTTGTTTCTTCACAACCAATTATAGAAATTGTTCTATAATTTTCCCTGTCTGCTTTTCCCTTTCTGTTTCCTTCCCTTTCCTTTACCCATGTTTTCACTTAAAGTATGGTCCTAAAAAATCAAGATATTTCCAGTTTTGAGGCCTGGAGTTCTCTGAACATTCAGCATCCATTATGACATCGAATGTTGGCTGAGAGAAGTGTCCCGTTTTCTAAATGTTTGACTGTGGATAGCAAAACTCAGAGTAATCATTTCTAGGTTCCAATACTCAATTTCTCACCCCCACCTCTTTGTCTGTTAAGGATAATTTAAAAAAAACAAGTTACCTTGGAAATCAATGACAACAATACAACAATTCAGATAGCATAGGTAACATTTAGCTGTGAAGCAAGGCAGTGAGAGAGAATCATAAGAAAACATAAGCACCTAAGTGAAGCAAGCAATTCACTTTATATGAGCAACTGTCAGATAGCACCAAACCATTTTTAGTGATCGACCTGCAGAAGGAATAAGTTGATTTCCTTGTCACTCTGACACAAATAAAGTCTTTAGCAGATCGTCTGCTTTCAGATCAATGTTCCACGTCTTAATTTTTGCTAGTATAAGAACTGTCCCTTTGGGTAAAATCAGATTATTTTGTACAAATGTGAGACAAAATCACCTTAGTATGTTTTCATGATTTTTTTTCAATAGAAAAGTTATATTCTGCTGCAGCAACTTTTATTAAAAGTTTCCATGGATGAACAGTAAAGAGAACTATTGCTTCAGTTTGCTCAGTGTCTTGAACAATGCTAACTTATTTTTTCTGTGTATTACAAATTATTCATGTCAGCTACTTTTTTTTGATCATTATTGATTTAAGAGTGAAAAGTTGCCAAGACAGCGCTCTAATTTCTACCGTCGAATTCACTACAAATCTACAAATCTAAAAATAACTAGTGCAGAAGAAAAGACCAATGTGATGGTTAAGCAATTTCTACCACAAAGAGCAATATCAGTTATTAATACAAAAGCAGCACAAATAAAGTTAATACACAAAAGCATAACATATTTTACCAAGAAAGTAAATTCCTAGTAAATATTCCCAGTAAAGAAATCTTGTTAAATCTTCTGAAATCTTGTTAAATCCTTAAAGACTTGTCACTCATGTTTTTGATATGTATGTAATAAATTAACCCCAGAATACATTTTTTATAAAAACAAGAAACTTTTTAGGCAAACATACGGCAAAAATCTCTGCAACTGTTATGCATTGATTAGCCTTCAGGTGCATTGGCTACATTATATTCACAAGAGGATATAAATTCTAAGGGTCTGGAAGAACTTCTCTCAAAAAGAGAAAGAGTTCTTCTGTTTGATTTTCTCACCACCATCCTTTTCCCGCACTTATCTAGCCTTTGCAAATAAAGTGTCAGCCAGCAACCGTTAAGGCCCTTAATACCAAAACAAAACCCTGCAATTTCCCTTTACATGGTAATAACAAAAGCAATGAAGCTCCAGTTTGACAAGTAAAAGCTCCAACAGCACGGGCAACTAATTGCATTCCCTCCCTCTATTCACAGCGGCCACCACACTCCATCAGTTGCTTTTGTCCCACGTGCAATTTCTTAAATAAACTTCAAGTTCTCTGGCTGGTGATGGACAGTTCCCAATCATTTAGCAACAATAACTTATAAAATACAGCAAACAGGATGGATTGTCTTAAACACAAGGTTTCCTTCTTGGTTGTTCCAAAAATAGGAGGTGAGAAAGAAGAGAACAGATTTTGTCCTGTATTTTTTTAAGAAAATGTTGTCAACCTACCAACATTCTTCCATCTTTTTCCCTCTCCCTAGGAGAATTCTTCTGAACTCATTGCAGGAAAGTCATTTACTTAATGCCATGTCCAAGAACTGAATTATTCTTTCTTTCTTTCTTTTTCTTTCTTTCTTTCTCTCTCTCTCTTTCTATCTATCTATCTATCTATCTATCTATCTATCTATCTATCTATCTATCTATCTATCTATCTATCTATCTATCTATCTATCTATCTATCTATCTATCTATCTATCTATCTATCTATCTATCTATCATCCAGTTCAGTATATCCATGAAGTTTTAGACCCCTCTCACATTCCAGTGAAGTTACACTTCTGCACGGGATAGGGGAAATTGAACTTCTGTTCAATCACAGATTCCTCTTAGATCCAATATAAAGGCATTTTTTAAATTATTTTTTTTATTATTTATAGAACTTCAAGAAAAAGGATGCTGTGAGTTTTTCTACCTAGGGAAGAAAAACTCCCATTCTCCTTCCCTAATTCAACTTCATGCTGATGAAAGGAAGGCAATGGCCTTACTTAACCCAACTGTCAAGAGCTGAATAAGCCATAAAGAATAAGCTACACCTTCAGTTAAAACAAAACATTAAAAAAAGGATTCTTCAGTCATAATGGCAGACGCTAATCTAATAAAAAGTTCCCAAATTCCAAAGCATTTTTCTCATGGCAAAAGTGTCCTACAATTTTCTAAACTGACAAAAAATTAACATGCAACGGAAACATGCAGCAAAAATGCAACTACC